>NC_142678.1:6567169-6759669 GCF_964200805.1 Pocillopora damicornis
CCATGCATATGGTGATCTTTGATTTCAATAGAAAGGAATATGTAATGACTGAATTGTCTCGTTTGGGACGTATTCAGTGCACCTCATTCCTCTTGTTAACAAAATTACCGTTTCAGAAGGGAAAGAAGTCACTTTTGAGCTATCAACAACTTAAAAAAGTTCAGCATCAATTGGGTTTCAAAACTCTCACTTCGTTCAAAAATCGACCCACCCTAACAAAACCCCTGACAGGAGGAACCTCACTAGAAACCGCGACTCTACTCAGTGTTCAGTGTTCTAGAGAAGTCGACAACTACCGACACCATGCTTCCTTTATGAAATGAATAATGCAAAAGGAACATGCTCAAGGACCTGAATTTACAGATGGTTCGGAACCTAACCAATAAGCCTTAAGCTACTTTGCTTGGGTCACAAAGCCAATGATGTCGCGGCAGGCGGCATGGCTAAGTGGTTTGGGGGCTAGACTTGTAATCTTGTGGTCCTAAGTTCAAGTGCTCCACCCTCCTCGGTCGCCCCGAGTTAAACTCCTTGGCTGCACTATGTAATGGCTAACTGATCTGCCTCCTGCCAGTTTGGTTTTTTCAAGTACTTTAGTTGATTTCAGTCGTTGTAGAGCGTTATTGGATAGCCATAGAAATAACGCTATATTAATAAAGTAATATTATTATAAGTATTACAGCACTGTCACTCTCACCGTCTGTGTCACTGTCATAGCCACTGCAACAAATTTTGATCCATATTGCTTCATTGGGGCCGTTGCCTTTCCTGAATAGCACAACCCCTTGATTCTATTTTCCAAAACATTATCGTTATAAGCTCAATTCGAACTGGTTATGGCAAAAACTACTAACTGAGAAGCTATTTCAAAGATAAAAGTTGTTTTCTTGTGGCTGCTTCCCTCCTGTTTCGACCTAAAGAATACAGGCAGTTATAAAATGTAGTGGATTTCCATGAATTCTACTTACGAATTGAGTTTGGTTTGTCGTGCGAACAAAACCATTTCATTTCGCTAGTGAAGACCCTTAGAATCGCCAGTTAGTATTATCAACTGGATAACAGATGCACTATCTGACCTTTTCCACCGAGTTAAACTCGTGGCAGCCGTTTTCTATCACGAGGCCTTTCCCGTTCGGGCGTTCCTCAGAGCACCAAATTGGGGCTCTAGCTTAATATGTTTACCGATTTAGCTCCTCATTATGCTCTCTTATGGAAATATATCCAAAATACAACGAAAGGAACTGATTTCAGAACAAAAATTTCCAGCTTTGCTTTGACAAAGGTATATTTGTATCTATATATATATACAATAGCCTTTTTTTAATTTGACTAGTCGGCATACAGTTTTCCAAGAGCTTCGCTCTCGAGAATTGTTTGCATTTTGGAACAGGTAATATCCGCGGACAGCTCCCGATATCCGTGCATATTTTCCCTGCTTACTGCAGGATGTTTTCTTTTGGGTGTTCTCAGGTACGACTTAATGAAAAAAAAAAAAAGATTTCCCTTCTTCTTTATCAACCACAAACCCTTACTCATCTTGAATTAATTTTAAAACGAAGACTTCTCACGGTGGACGTAAGCTTTGAAAATTGGGGAATATTGCCCAGTTTCAGCTGGGGGATACTCGGTCGCGTGCTGCGTTTGGGCCAGTTGAGCGCCAGCAGAGATATTTGAAGGATCATTAATACAGACATATTTCAATAAGGACTATGTAAACCACAGCACGAGATTGGAGAATGCCATAAGCTGTGGGTCACTCTAAGTTACTTAGAGACATTATTACCGGCCACCTTTCTTGGATGGTGGTAAAGAAAGGTTCTACTCAACCGTATTTCCCCGGGTAAACAACATGCACCAATGTTTTAAGGCCTGCCTAGTTAGGTTTAACAACAGCTAGATAAGGTGAACTAATGAATACGCTGTTCCAGTTTTCCAAATCTTGTCGCCTCAATAAGCAATAGATGACTTGGAATGCATACAAAAAAGGAGCCTTTTCCATCGTTCTCGCCGCCTTATCTTCTAAGCAAACGTTTCTGGCAACGCCTAACCTATAGAGCTATGCCTATCCCGGTCCCATGGTATCTTAGAGAAACAGCCCCCATTATTTAGTACCCTCCTTGCACTGTTCTTCCCAACATAACTTTAGCCATGCAATAACTTTTTTAATGTCAAGGATTGGGAACCAGGAATAATTTTATTTCGCATTAATGCCCCTGAGTAAACTCTTGTTACAGACAACAGTAAATTTGTTCTCCTTTTAAAAGCATTTTATTCGGATCCTACATAATCCTCTTTTGCCTAATCCTAGTCTCTTGTTTTATGTTTTTTTTATTTTCCTGTCTATGGATAACAGTATAACCTTTTCAAAGCTTGTTAGAGTCTTGCACTGTATAATAATGTCTACAAGTCTATCCTAGAATGTACGTAATCTAGCATCTGGATGCGATTTTTTTATAAGTAAAGTATCTAGCTTTCACATGTTTAGCTAATTAAACTATGTTGAATTGCCAAATGGTTAGTTGTTGTATTGACTAAGACTTAATCCTCTAACTTACTTCAGCTTAAGACTGCGATAGGCTGGATCGCTTAATTACTCTGATAAATAAACGTCACCAGCCTCTACCTCCCCATGGTCCACACTGCACCACCATCAGTTGGATTTATCTTTTCGGAGATGGGAAAACAGCATTCGTTCGAGCTTTCATTCGAGCTCTAATCTGACCAATCGTCTCTGTTTCAATTTTGCCCTCCAATCGCTCCTCAATCTGTTAATAAACATAAGGTTTACATGAATCAGTAGCTGAGTGCTAAAATCCGCTTATTCAAGTGGACCGCATTCCGCCATGATTTCCACAATGTTACGGTATTTTTTTTTCTTTAAGTTTTGATCTTACCTCGCTATTTCTCATACGTATACGATGCAAGATGAAAATCAGGACACCCTACAATACAAATATAATTATGGATAAGTCATTTTTTTTAAAAAACACAATATCAGGATAAGTAAAGAGATCTTTGCGGAACAGAGAAGTTATTAACTCAGCAGAACATAATTTATAAGTTTATGAAGAGAGAAAAGCAGATGGTTAAGGGATTGACTGGCTGATGAAGTTATTCATTGGCTAAACGGCAAAATGGCTAACAAAATTATAAAAAATCTAAAGGAATGACTGATAGATGGGTAGGAGGAAGGACTGACTAAAGACTGACGGAATTATTTCGTTTGTTAAGAGGGTTCAAGTCTCTAACTTTTATGAGCAAAGCTGAGGTAAATTTACAACAAACCTGAGTAGAGTATGGTACAGATGTAGGCGTACAGAGTATGGTACAGATGTAGGCGAAATCCTTGTGTAGTGGTGACAGAAGACCAAACAACCAAGTGATGCCAAGAAGGGGAATCATCAGAACACATGTTCTGATGCCAAGTCTAAAAGAGGACAAACGATAGCTAATTCCAGCTTTCAGATGACTTTAGCTCTCATCGTTATAATCAAACAGAAAATCATGTAAATGGTGCCCTCTTAACCCTCAGACGTACAGGCACAACCTTACCCCAACTTTGTTACGAGAAGGCGGGGGGGGGGGGGAAGACCGTGAAGCCTTACTTTACGCTATTTCGAAAAGTTTTTAACTTATATAGATAGCCTGTCAGGTCGTCTATAAGGTGATGTTGAAATTATGGGATATATATGCAAGTGCCACTGCCGCAGCGTGGAAAGGGTAGTGACCCCATTTAACATGGTGCATATTTCTCACTTTTCCACTTTAATTTTTGGCTTGCCCATCATTATCAAACTAGGCAAGAAAATGGAAAATAAGGCTCGATCAGAAAATTGATAGGGAGTTTACTATACTCTCCTTCTTCAACTTTAATCCTCCTATAGCTAATATCAACTCTTAAACCACACCTCACTTGTCATTTAATATTTCGCATATCTATATGCAAATATGTCTGCAAGATAAGTCAACAGCTACTCAAGTGGAAAGTCGCCCAACTAAAATCCTTTCGAAACATTAAAAAAAAGGAATAATATAAAGCTCAATCTAACCGGACTCGCAGAATCTTGTTGGCTCTTGTTTGCGGCAGTGTGGTCAACTTCCTTGTAATACGTGCGAGTATAAAACTGTTAAGCTAAAAAATCAACCCAAAACAAAAAAATAAATAGATCAATAAATAAATATAAAGAAAAGGAAAGGAAAACAACAATGAAGGAACGTGCATGTCTTATATGTCAAGTATCTTATTATAAAGTTATAGCTTTGATATTAACTTGAAAAATCTGATTATAGCTTACAACTCCAGTTGCCGTCAGAAATGTAACAAATATCCAGATCAAGTCATACGTTGACGGCAACCAACAACTTAAAAGGAAGAAAAGAGGAAAGAAAAATCTAAGGGAACAAGAAACTGGCAAAAAATCTCAAATAAATCAAACGAAAATAAAATAAAAGCTCATAATTGAGGACAACTAAAATAGCGACATAATAAAACAAAAGGGAAAGACAAACAAATATCAGGGAGGGATGAAGACAAATAGTGCGCTTTGCTACCTTAAAATAAAAAAAAAGAATGAAAGAGATGATGATATTTGAAGGCTGAAAAGGAGTGTAAGAGAAAGAACGAAAGAGGAAATGAACAAGTTAGCAAAAAACGTGAAATGGCAGATTTGAGCAAAACGACAAATAAATCTAAGGGTATTTCTTTTTAAAAAGGAAACCCAAAACAGAGATAAACCAATCCAATCATAGAGAGGAAGCAAAACAGGTGGTAAAATTGACGTAAACTTTGTTTCTTACTATTTATTGCTGGTGTAGCTTTGAATCCCTCCTTTTCCAATCGCAATGCTGAGAGAAGTGCTGACCATAATGACCGGGAAACCTTCACACTCAAAGAGAGGGGGTTGGTAAAAGTTGGCGTCAAATTATATCAGCAATAAACCGATTCAAAATACGGTAGATCAGCGCTAACAATAATAAATGTCATTATAATCAAAGGGCAATACCCCATGCCATGAAGTGATACACTATCAACCTATTGCTGATGTTGTAAACTTTCACAATCAACAAGTAAAAGTAGATTCCTTCCACTAGCATCCAGCAGAAAGCGGCCATGACGAAATACTGCGTAAGAACTGCTACTGTGATGCAAATGGCCTGCAAAAAAGGAAAAAAAAAATTCTTGCTCTTCTCTTTTTTACTTTTATCATAAAATTTAAAAATTTTATTATTAATTTCGTTAAATAAATTTCAGATTCGAAATAGATACCAAAAAACTTTAAAAAATGCGTAATAATGTCTATGATGAGATTAATTATTATGAATGTGATTAGAAATTACTCACTGGGTTATCCAAGGCGTGCATTCCAGCGAGAAAGCTTATTTGACCAGCTGCGATTGATGCGACGAGACTCAGTCGTATTTGAGTGAGAGGTTCATGAACATCTCTAATTTAAGAAAAATATACCACGGTCATTTCTATATATTTGTTTTTTAGTATCAACCAATCAAAGGCACAAGAAAGTTGACATTGATTACTCACGTGAACAAGGAATACATGATTATGGTTGGAATCATTCCGATAATGGAAAGGCTTAATCCTAGGTAGGTGATAATCTCCAGAATATCTTCGTACTTCTGAGACAGCTGTGTAACAAATCAGAAACAGAGGGAATAACATCTTTATCTACTTAGTGAACATATGAGCAATGCTTAAAGCAATATTGAAAAACGTAATACCACACTGGCACCACTATAATCGACTAAGACAGCAAAATGAGTCAAATGATTGCAGCTGCAGACTGTTTCTTCCGAGTTGCTTAAGGGCCTATTTACACGGTACGACTTTGTCGCATGCGACAAGCTTACGACAGGCTTACGACACGAATTGTTTCGTGTAAATCAAACCTACAACTCACTTACGACTCTTAAGTCATGTCGTAGGCCTGTCGTAAGCTTGTCGCATGCGACAAAGTCGTGCCGTGTAAATAGGCCTTAAGGATGTAACTACATGACATCCATCTTTCGAAAATCCGTCTTGACTAAAAAATAGAATGAGATAATTAAACCATTAAATACTTGAAGTAATAGACAATTAATAAGATGAAATCCTATATAGTTTTTATTCTACTTACTGGAATTATTCACTTAAGCCGGTTGTATATCGAAGATTAGATTCAGAGCCGGTAAGCAGCATCAATTTGATTGCTCGGGAAATGGCTTATTTGTGTCTTTTCAACGTCTCGCTTGGCTTTTGGCTTTGATGGGTTTTGAGTTCACCACCCAGAAACAAGGGTACTTTGGGGTGAAATCAAAGCACAGTCCCTTCATTGATACCTTGATTGTCAGTCAAGGTACAGTCCCTTCATTGGTACCTTGTAAAAACTTATCGGTCAGACGTCTACTCTGGTTGAGGAGACGTTATTTATTATCAACAATTACAGTCTGTCGACTTCCTTTCAAGACCGCTCCTACCAGTTGGACAGTTACACGAACGTGTGATCGTGTGATCAATGATATTAAATATTCCTTGCAATTCGAAATTCAACCAATTCAGAAAAAAGCAAGGATATTGTTTGTGACGGTGATGTCAGTTGTTTTCCTATTTTACTTTTCGCTGAGGTTACTCCAGAATGTGCAATGCTTCTCTCTTGGATCATTCTGAAAGTTGATTCAAGTTTAATCTCTTTTTTATTAAATGATTCATCAACTAAACCTAAACTCATTGAAATTGAAACTGATCTAAACTGAACCGACTGAATATAACTTTGCTTTCGTTAATAGCTTCAGGTTCTTGAACGCCAAAATTACATTTTCTTGTAGCTTTACAGGTTTGGGATCCATAGCTGCCATGATAATCCTAGTTTGCACGTGGCTAAATAATCAAATTATTCTATATGAGACATCAATCAAAAGGTAAAAAACAACGGTCACTTTGCTATTCATTGCGTGGGCAATGACGAGCTAGTAGCATAAATGTCAGTTTCCGAATTAAGATTTCTAAAATATTCTAGACATATACAAACTCGGCGAAGCTCTAACAGGGATTCTGAAACTTCGCTAAAGTCATAACGCCTATAATGGTTCTTTTTATCTCAAGTTTGACGTTCAAGCAATAAGCAGTAATACTAATCGTTTTCCTTACTTCGCTCACTCTTGCTTGTCCGTCTCAGCGGGACAGGAAACATGATCTGTAAGGCTAAATGTACTTTTTATGGTGGGGTCTACTTATCACTGCACGTTCCACTATTTCAATTTTTCATCGATGGGCTTTTTAATAAGACGGACGGAGGGTATATTATTCAAGACTAAACGTCCTTTGATTGATCGGATAGATAAAACTAGTCTCTGACTGAGTAAAAAATCCGAATGAATCCTTGAATATTCTCAAATGCACCAGCAGCTATATAATGTTAGATATTTAAGCCGTTCACGTACCATATTTTGTCAGACTTTGCTTGGAGTAAATCATGTAGATCCTTGTACACACATCCTACTATCACTGATCCTAAAAGGGAGCAAAGCAAACACCATTTAGCTTAGATGTCAGTTAACTCACATTTAAAATGATTGCGTTCTATCGAAGATGGTATAAAGTTGCCATGAGTTGTTTATCGTGTTTCAAGTTGCATTTCAATAAGATACTGACGAGTCAAAGAACCTAGGAGTATTAAATGTTGGAAGATAGCGGCGGTGTATACAAACCATTGTCTCGAAAATTTCTTGAGGAAATATTGATAGAGGCTTGCCATTCTTGCTCCTCTAGATAGAAGTCACTTGCATTATGTCTGTAACCATTTTGAATAGCGAGGACTTACAAAAGAAAGGGAAATATTCAATGTAAATATAACATTGATATTCAGAATTATAAAAGTAACAAACTAAATTAATTCAGTCAAGTTGCATTGTCCGTCAATAAATCAGTTAATCATTCAATCTCCCTGAAAGTCAGAATGAAGGTCAGTCTGTCTCAGCCATTCAGTTAGTGGACTGGTCCGTCATTCCGTTATTCAGTCCTTCCTACTGGTCATACTCACACATACTTCGGAGATCGATCCTTACTGAACGTCGCGTTCCACTAAGATGGTACTTGCCATAGCTAAGAGCAAACTTCTCAAAGGCAACTGCCACCCTAAAGATAGATTCCGTTCTGAATTCGTCTACTCCAGGCCTCCAGGCTGGTCTTTTCCATAGGTGATGTTCAGGTATTTAACGGTGAAGTTTCCAAACACATTAGCAGCCTCCTGTAAGTACATAAAATGCATTGTATTTATGTCTTTTTTCACTGAACAAGGCACTCAAAGGCAATAATTATAGAAAAAGTTATACCATGTTTCAGGAAATTCCATCCCTGAAAAAAAAAAAAAAACAAAAAAAACAAAAAACAAAAAAAAAAACACTGGTCCTCTCAGAGAAAAAAAAAATCAGCAACCGGTCTGGCATACTTAAAACACCAATTACTCTGCAACCATAGGCAAAAGAGTTTCCGTCGCCGTGCGGATATTTATTCGCCTACAACATATATATTTTATAATACTTACAAATCGATTCGAAGCCGGCAGTTGCATTTCGTTACACATCTAGAATAAATGGCTTTTATACTTTATTATTGAAATCACCTACCAGCAAGGAATTATTGCCGGTGACATTTAGGCCACTGAATTTTGAAACAGAATAATTTGCCCGAGATAAAGAAAACGGTGGTTAGGTATATAAACCACAAATTCCATGAAAAATTAAAAATATTACGATATATGAATAAGAAAAAATAAAATGTATATTACCAGCTTCTGAATTTCTTTCAACTGTGATTTAGAAGAAGATGTCGATAATGGAGTTAAAGAAAATGTCAATGTTGGTGATGGTAATGGTACAGACTTTAGTACTGATGAGGGCGGTGTTGATGATCTCTCTACTGAGATGTTTGACGGTGGGGATCTTATTGACAATAACGTTAATGATGGTACTATTAATGAAGACAGTTTTGTTGACAGAATTTCTATTGGAAATATAATTGATGACGAAGATGTTGATGACGACCTTGCTGTTGCTGACACTGTTGAGAAAGGAGATGTTGGTAGTAATGTTGCTCCGGTTGATACTGATGATAACGATGGTTTTAACAACAACCTTGCTGTCGATAATACCATTGACGACTGAGTTGTTGGTAATATTCCTGGTAATGATAATACCGGTGATGAAGATGGTTTTGGGAACAACTTTCCTACTGTAAATAATATTGATGACAAAGATGTTGGTGATGACCTTGCTGTTGCTGACACTGTCAAGAAAGGAGATGTTGGTGGTAATGCTGCTGCGGTTGATACTGATGATAACGATGGTTCTAGAAAGAACCGTGCTGTCGATAATACCATTGATGACTGAGTTGTTGGTAATAATCCTGATAGTGATAATACCGATGATGAAGATGGTTTTGGGAACAACTTTTCTACTGTTAATATTATTGATGACGAAGATGTTGGTGATGACCTTCTTGTCGGCAATAATCCTGGTAATGATAATTCCAGTGATGAAGATGGTTTTGGGAACAACTTTTCTACTGTAAATATTATTGATGACGAAGATGTTGGTGATGACCTTGCTGTAGCTGACACTGTCAAGAAAGGAGATGTTGGTGGAAATGTTGCTGCGGTTGATACTGATGATAACGATGGTTTTAGAAAGAACCGTGCTGTCGATAATACCATTGATGACTGATTTGTCGGTAATAATCCTGGTAATGATAATACCAGTGATGAAGATGGTTTTGGGAACAACTTTTCTACTGTAAATATTATTGATGACGAAGATGTTGGTGATGACCTTGCTGTTGCTGACACTGTCAAGAAAGGAGATGTTGGTGGAAATGTTGCTGCGGTTTATACTGATGATAACGATGGTTTTAGAAAGAACCGTGCTGTCGATAATACTATTGATGACTGATTTGTCGGCAATAATCCTGGTGATGATAATTCCAGTGATGAAGATGGTTTTGGGAACAACTTTTCTACTGTAAATATTATAGATGACGAAGATGTTGGTGATGACCTTGCTGTTGCTCGCACTGTCAAGAAAGGAAATGTTGGTGGTAATGCTGCTGCGGTTGATACTGATGATAACGATGGTTTTAGCAAGAACCGTGCTGTCGATAATACCATTGATGACTGAGTTGTTGGTAATAATCCTGATAATGATAATACGGATGATGAAGATGGTTTTGGGACTAACTTTGTTGTCGATAATACCACTTATGACAAAGTTGTATGTGATAAAGCTACTGATGATGCTAATGACGACAAAGATGTTGGTGTTAATGTTGTTGCTTTTGATACTGTTGACGACGAATATTTCAGGAAAAATGCTTTATCTGCTGACGCTGGAGCTGATGTTGTTTCATTTGGTAACATTGCTGATGATAATCATGGGCAAAAAAAAAAATAATAGAGAGAACGTCAGGAGATTAAAACTGCGTCTGACATGCAGACTGTCTTTCAAGTTAAAAACTTCTAATCTAGTTCAAAATAGATTGATTGACACCTTTTACCTAAAAACCGAGGATGTGACGAACGCGATAACGAAAATTCAACTCCGAAAAGTACAAAGTATGCTATTTAGTTGAGAGTACCTCTTTTGAAAAGAATAACCTTTTAGCAGCCATAATCCGAGACAATTTTGACAAACAACCTTGGAGTGAGAACAGCGAAAGCTTTGCCATTTATTCAACGACCCGACACTTCGGCACGAAAGGCGAGTGACGTGTCAGCAAGTGATTGACAATGTCAAACATACGTTAAAAAATATCGTGATTATCACTTGAGCTATTGAGGATTTTCTCAGGGCTGGAAATCCGTGTAAAAAAGGACCGTTTTTAACATAAAAACCATTCTAAGGCACCTTAGCTCTAGTAACGAGAATAAATAAAAAATATTATAGAGGGGAAAAAATGCCAAATTCTGATTCAGGGTTATTTATGTCTTCCCCTGGGCCCATGGAATAAAAATTAACTAAAAGAAAAAAAACAAAACAAAACACACACACAAAAAATAAATAAATAAAATAGAACTTTAGTGCCCTGCCTATCTTTTTTATAGGGAGCGTGACGATTTCCTTTAACGAACTTACACGAAATAGGCCGTAAACCATAGGTTCCTGAGTAAACATATTCCAAAGGAAATTTCGTATTTAAGTACTGCAGTAAACTCCTCAAGGAGACATCATTTTCACTTGAGCTATTAAGGCTTTTATCAGGGCTGGAAATCCTTGTAAAGCACGGCAGTTTTTAACATAAAACCATTTTAAGGCGCCTCAATTCTAGTAATGACAACATGTAAAAGAAAATGCTCCTGCGGCTTGAACGAGCGCGTATAACGTTTGTGCTTGACGGCTCAGTTTAAAAGCATTTCTAACTCAAAGCTTTCGAAGTACTTTCAGAGTAATTTCGGGAACAAATAAGAGATATTATAAAGGGAAAAAAATGCCAAATTTTGATTCAGGGTCAACTATGTCTTACCCCTTGGCCCTAAGAATAAATATTAATAAAAAACAAACAAACAAACAGAACTTCAGCGCTCTGCCTACCTTGATGTTGGTTAGCGTTACCATCTTTTATAGGGCCCATAGCATATCACTTTGTTCTTTATCATTATTATTCAAAGCCCATTGCCTTTTTATCATGGCTGTCTTACTTTGGAAGCATCAAACCAGATATCACGGCTAGATTTTTCGGATACCTTTACCGTGTTTATTTTCAGTTTTTCATTTATATTTTAAAAGTATGTTTTTAGAGATTATCGAACAAAACAAAGTGTCAGTCTAGTTTTATTGTCAGAGAGCTGATCAATAGCCACCTGGATATATTTTATTTTCTGTTTTATTTAGCTTCGGGTAACAAGACATGACAGGAGTAAAAATGAAAATGAATAAGTACATGAATAAAAAACCTGAAAAAGTCGAAAGTCAGATCGACGGGTTTCGTCTACCTTTCCCTTTTCATGACAACACTTAAAAGTTGAAAGATAATACTTACCCAGCATAAAATATAATAACGAGGCAATATAAATTTTCCGAGATAAATGTCCACTGAGCATCCTATCAAATCTTAGTCAGGGATATGTTTGACTTTCTGTAGCAGTCCTCGTTACGCAATTTGTACACAGTCGCCGACATATGCTTTTTCCCGATATCTTTTCCAAGGATTTTCAGAGGTACGAAAGAGTACATATCTCTGGGTCGACGATTGCCATTGTACAGACAATACTCATCATATGTTTATTTATAACGAGCCAGCAACAGATGCTCAGCAGACTTTTTGATTAATGAAAAATTCACGGCATCTATATTGTCAATGTTGCAAATTTATACACATACATACATACATACATACATAAATATATATATATATATATATATATATATATATATATATATATATATATATATATATAATTTGCACAATGGAGAATGTGCTTCCGTTTTCAACGCTTTATTAAAGACCCGACGCGTTTCTGCATTTGCCTTCCTCAGGGGCCTTAACATGCAATTGTTACAGAGTCGTAATTGGTTAATTGTGTGACGTAGTACAGTGCATGTTGCTTAATTAAATGCTGAGTAAAATCTCTCGTAAACAATTAGTGTTTCTAATTGGTAAACAGTTTTAAAACCTTTATAACGTATGTTATAAACAATTTATGTACCTAAAACTTTATAAAGGTTTTCGCGTAAAAGCTTTATCCAGTTCTTTTGTTTAGTCCATATGGCTGAAAGGAGTTTAATGTTCTTTGCCAAAAAATCTCTCTTTCTCTAAGAACTTCTTTCTTTTTGTCAGTCTCTAAATGATCTTTTATATATATATATATATATATATATATATCTTCTATATATATATATATCTATATCCATATCTATATCTATATCTATATCTATATATATATATGTATATATAATTAACTTTTAATATTTATGGACGTTTTAGAAATGATTTCGTCTTAAAGCTCACCACTCTGCATCTAAATTGGCTATTCAGACGTAAACTGATGAATACTTACAAACTAAAACGCTCTTTCTAATTAACCCACGCAGAATGTTGGGAGAACATGAGAGAAGTCGCCAAACACAGCACTTGCATTAGCAACGCAGTAACTGGGGAGACATTCATTTCCAATTGAAGTGACTTGGAGTCCTCAAAATGTCCCAAACGACAACTCTGCCGAAGAGCGTTTCGCGTATTGCTGGACATAGGTCCAGCGTTCTCACATTTTTCCATATTCCACCTCTGAACTCCCAGTTGTTTATTTATAACAGACCAGTCAGAGCCAAGACTCTCAGCACTAGGTCTTAAGCATTGTTTTGATCAAAACAAAGATAACTTTATCGGCTTGAAAATTGCTTTTTAGGTGTCAAAATGCAGAAAATACTCATGCGCTTTTATAGATTAGGTAATAACTTTGTCTGATCATAATAAACTCAAAATGTAAGCAGCTCTTTCTCTAAACGATAATTGCGTTATGCAAATTCTAGAATGATTAAAGTCTCTCATCTGTTCTTTTCGGAAACTTCAGGTTAAACACTTTAAATACTATTGGTTAACGCACATCAAAAGCCTTCCAACTGGCGTAAAGTTTCGTTATCTTTCCCAGCTTTAGCTTTTGAAATGACTTCTAGTAAGTCAGCACTCGGCAAAAATATCGTCAAGTTTTGAAAATTCACCTACAAGCCTCGCTAGACTACCATTTACTAGAGCATCTTTTTTTTATGTTTTATCTACATTTTGGGGATGCTACTCCGTAAAAACTAATCACTCTGCGTCTGGAGCACAACACTTGAGGGCAAATTGGCTGCTGAGACGTAATTTGGTGAAAATATGCATCAGGGCTTTTCCAACCGCATCAACAACCAAGGAAGCAAACATGCAAACTACCAAAAATGGAGGAAATACAGGAATTGTTATATGAAATGGCGTGGTGTCCTGAAAAAGTCTCAATTATCATTTTGATCAAAGACCGTGTCTTGTAATGCTGAACGTGTGTCAGTATTCATGCGTTTTTATAATTTTACCTCTGAACTCCCATTATCATAGACAAAAGTTATCAGGTGCGTGCCCTGACGATAAAATCGATCCTTGCTATTAACGTAAAAAACACCAAGAGTATAATGACCAAACATTTTTACTGGGATTACCTATCCTTCCGTCCCAACCCCTTCCCTCCTATTCACGCTCTTCGAGACTATCGTTAACAGTTCGGACCATGGACAGTTTTGTCTATACATTACCTTTGATATGATTGGTATTGACAAAACCAAAACAAACTGATGTGGCCGAGAGAGGATTGGGACTATACTTTTTCTTGCTAGCTTTCTCGTGGCGGCCTTGTTGTACTGCAGAGGAGATGGCGGAACAGAATTCAAAATTTCAAGATGATGTTACTAAGCGGGCAGTCGGGATCCATTGAACGTACCTTGAAAATCTTCTTATCTGCATTATCTAAAAGTTCTCGAATTTCCATTCTCTTACATGTAGATGTGTATTTCCTTTTAAAGCATCTGTCCATAAAGGTTTGTATGACCGTGAGATCTGAGTCTATAGCGCCATAAATGGGCAGACCATAAGTGAAATTTGATAAAACTAAGGTGCTAAATAGGTGGTGTACTTCACCTTGACTGAAACCTTCCTTCCGTAAAGATCTTAATACAAACAGACATTTATGTGCTTTAATCAACTTAGCACGTACGTGTTCGCTATATTTACAATTCTCCTGAAACGTAACACCTAAAATGGGCAGCTTCGTGCATTACAGAATGTTATTAACTTGCACAATATCCTGAATAAAACCTTTCTTGCGGAAAATAATTTCTTTACATTTCGACGGATTACAAATCATCCTTTTTTCCTTCGACTAAATTAAAAACTGATCCACTATAAACAGTAAGAATTTCGGGGAACGCACTGCGACCAGCTTTAGGCGCTGGTTGTTTGTTTGCTTGACTTGAAGGGGCCCTCTAGGGGCCCTTCATTATGCAAATTGTTCTTTAAGAGAAAACAGAGCGAAAACAACAGATTACATTTGAAGCCAAGGCTTTGTTGTAGAAAAGCATAAAGTTGTAAGAAAATCTTTCAAAACCACAATGGGAAAGCTTAGCAATGCTGGTGAGAATTTGTCGAAAGAATGGTTCTCCCACATCAACCATAGTCTTTCTCTCACTTGGGAAAGTATGTAGAATAATGATGCAAGAACCATCAAATAGCTGGGCTGATGATGCATTAGCATGAACCGCGCATGAACTGCGCTCGAAAAACTTCCCCGACTTCCTCTATTTCGTCAGACATTCAAAATTTTGTTCAATGACTTCTCATGTGAATTTATTTTGAACCTGCAATTTGATTTCGGTAACCAAGACAAGAAATGTTAGATCACTAAAACGTTTTTACAGTATAATAATGATCAAAAAGTTATATGTAAAAAATGCGAAACTTAGTGCTTTATTGACATTCAAATCAAGGCCCCTTTGATGTACTTTCGTACGGTTCATGTACTATAAAATTTAACTTCTTAAAATTACTCCATCGTGAACATTATTGCTTGGATAGTTTTATGTAGCTGAAGTTCCCATCAGTCTTTAAAACTGGGCCACCTTTGATAGTCCCTGTTATTCTGTTAAAAGCGAAAGGAACGAGTAACTGTTTAGATATTTATTTCGCGAAGGAACTGTTGAGCACTCGTTGAGAATCAGAAGCACTGTCAAATGATCTGAAACATTTGTTTTGCATTGTTAATGCCCAAGAACTCTGTGTAACCAATTGTGTGTCAAAGTTGAGTTGGAATAAAATCCAAGCGTTTTTGTGTTAGATGTTGTCTTTGTTCATAGATCCGCCCAAAAAATAACCAAATACAATTTTCTCAATTTATTAGAGTTCTTAAAAGTAGTCATCTTGACCAATTACTGTGCGGAAGTAGCAGCGGATACTATTTTTACGTAGTTATACCTGCTTTCTGGTTAAAAACTGATTGAAATGCTTAAACTTCGCTTCTGACCACGCGAGATCTGGGTGCAAAGATAGAGCGAGCTTTGAAAGTATCAACATGCAAAACAAACATGGCGGCTCGATACAATAGCATGATTGTTATTTGAAAAGGTGTGTTAAGGCAGTTTAACAAAATACAGTTTTTAGGTGATGGAATCTAGAGATTTCAGCGACTGCACCCGTAATATTCATAGGCCTTTTACGCCTGAAAAAGATGTCACCAAAAATAAACCACCGTGGGAGAGATTGCCAAAGGCGACAGATTCGAAAGCCCACGGATGCTTAGATACCGATTTTGGCGAAGTTCTATTCCATTACGTAATATTTACGACAAAGAAAATGAGTATCTTTCGAGTAAGATCACCGCGTTTGCAAATAGCGAGGAAACTGCCTTTGCAAGCCCCTCTTTTGGTAAAATTTCCGCACAGCCCCATACTACATTATGCATTCAGTTCTTGGATTGAGAAAACAATGACAAAAACAATAGATTGCCATTGGGAAAACAGATTTGTTTTACAATAGTATGGGGCTGTGCGGAAATTTTACCCCTCTTTTTCTCGGCTTTTGAATACTCGGCAGGACAATTTTCAGAAATTGCGAAAATTTTGAGAGATTTCACCAAAGCAAATTGAAGAAAATTGAATGGAAAACCAAACTATCGCTGGCGAGGGCGTCCCTTCGTGAAGCCTAAGATTAATAACGAAAATCATTTTGTTAAATATTTACGAGAGCAAACGATAGTCTGAACCTTGCATATTGCCATTTAATGGCTTTTAATGACCTTGAAGAGCGAAAACAAAAATTTTCTAGAAAAACATTACGCTGGCGCGCGCTCAAACGCCGAAAAAAAACTGAAAATGTGCACGAAGCCCTTCACTCGAAGATGCAAATTAGGACCTTGAAAGGAACGACTCGAGGAAAAATTTGAATCGATGTCGTTTACATTTGCGTGATTTTTACACAAATTTTATATCTCTCCCGGGAGAAAGGTGCCTAGAGAATGCACCATTTTATGTTACTGTTATTTCGTCACTAAATTTTAATTTAGCTTGACGTCTGTTGACGCCAAAATACAAAAGTATGGAATTTCCAAATAGAGTCTAATTTGAAATCATTACCTTCGAGGATATTCCCACGCGAAGTCTGTCACAGTTTCCTCCACCGCCTCTTTGTCTTCTTCATCTTCATAATTAACAAAATATTCTGCCAAGCTTATAGTTAAAACCTATCCGAACACAGCTAAACGAAGAAATCTGTTCATGGCGAGGTCTACCTCGACGCTGGCTCTCTACTACAGCTTTAAGGTGTATTACATAATTTTTCAACAGGAACTAGAAGCGCATGGTCTCCATATCATACGAGTGTATAGGCCTCTCTAAGTCGGTAAGTGCTCATCTTCACTTCACCTTTACGGTAAAAGAAACCTTTTTTGCTCTCCCTTGCCAAGTTTTCATTCTTATAATAGCTCAAGATCATCAGTCAAAACACTTGGTTATCTTGATCGTATTGGGGAAGTATCTTTCCTTGAATAAACATATCATATCGCAAACGAAACCTTATTTTGCGAGGTAAAATCAGAAGATGGGCCGACGTCTGTTTTGTGCATTTATCATGATCATATAATATCGCCAAGGCGGTTTTACCTCTTCGAAACTTTCTGGCAGTCTTTAAGTGGACGATCCTTACAAATCTGTTCAAAATAGATGTAACAAACATTAAATAAAAGATAAATATGGGAACATTTCAAACATTTTTCTCTTTGTTTAAAGTTTGAGACAAGACGAAAAATCACCCTTTTTTTAGTAATAGTAAAAACAAACGAGGTTATTTATAAATTATATTATCACATAAACTGCGGTGTTATACATATAGCCAATCAGCCGCTGACACGTCACTCGCCTTTGGTGCCAGGTTGATGAATGAACGGCAAAGTCTTCACGATTCTCAATACAAGTTGTTTGTCAGAGCTTCCTCGAATTATGGCAGCTAAAACACTAAAAAATCCGTTTGGCTGACAGAAAGTGAGGTCCAAACTTTGCTAGAAGGGGAAGATAACCAATATACTGACAGAAAAACCGTAAGTTACGTATTCAGTGGCTTTGGTGTTAGCATTTCTCTCGGTTGAGAATGAAAATCGATAACTGGAAGATTTGTCACTGACCGATTTTGGTCGTTTACTTGAAAGAATTCTTCTGTCGGTAAGGACGAAGTCAATAAATGAGAATTTTGTACATTAAAAATTACGACCATTGTTGTTTTTGTAATCATGATTCAACGCATTTTTCCATCTTAAGAGTTAACGCCACGCACTCTATGATTGTTATTCGGGGATTGTCAATTCATTTATTTTCATTAATTAATGAAGTCGGCTTTTCTTCGCAGGAAAGGGCTATTGTGTTTATATGATAAACAAAATAATACATGGTTGCTTGTAGATATGGAATTTCTCTTCTCGCTGCGCTCACTCATGAGCTAAGGAGTTAAACACTCGAAGAGAAATTCCATTTCTACACGCGCTCATGTATTACTTTCTATGCAACTTACATGGTTCCTGATAGTCTTGAAAGTACCCCTCGGCAATAAATAAAGATATATTACTCCATACCCGCAAGCCGCAAGAAATATAGATGGATACTAGCATACACAACACAGTAACACGTGACATTTAAAACATCAGGAAAGAGAACAAGTCGATAGAGGAGAAAAAGAAATACAAGATATCAAGATTGTTCAAAAATGGGTAAAAAAAAATGAAAATTAAGTTAATTATTATAAAAATACTATGATTGCCAATCTACATAAAAATAGATAAATGCTCGTAAATATTTCGTTTTACAAGTTCGAGCTCAAATTTAACAACCACTTCTCTCACGCCCCTTAGCTGCCACGCTTTAAGCTCGCTCCAGTCTCCACAACTAACCTCCGACTCCTACCCGCGAAGACTCTGCGAAAGAAAAGATCAACCAAATATCGCCACGTCATTCTATTAAATTTTTGAAAAGCGGTTTTTTGATCCGAAATCTATATATGTCTAAACCAATTTATATTAAGAATTGCACTCCTTTCCTTAGAGGGTAATTGGATGTTTTACATCTCAGCTTTTATTTATCTTAACAATCCTGTTACAGCAGGAAAATATATATGTAATCGAAGTCGGATCCAATTGCTGGTTTTCAGTGTCACGCCATTCAAAATAGATCAAAATAAAAAATAAAAACCGTTCAATCGATTTAGTCTAGAATCTGGAAATAGAAAGAAGCTAGATATGTAAAGACTCTCGCCAAGATTCAGGTCACAGCAATTTTTCTTACGGAAGATATGAGGAGAAACGTTTTTCCCAAATTTATAGAGATTTGTATGGAGCCGCCATGCTGGTGCCCACCTAGATGGGCACCAACATGGCGGCCGGAAACCAGCAGAAACATCTGTCGCTGAGTTTTGCTACAAAAGCGTGAATTTATCTCTCTAAGAACTCATAAACGTAACAATAATACTTTATTCTAATACAAGAACTGTTCAGATAGCTGAATTTCCCTAAATAAGTCACCTTTTAAACCAACATAACAGCTCTCTCGCTCGTCATGTAAAGGCCACGTCACGCAAAAGCTTAGAAATTCAAGAGTAGTCTATCACTAAACCAAGAACCCATTTGGAGTGAAAATTTGTCTGAATATTAGTTTTTAGCTGCTCTAATACATCATGAAAGTAAAATCTCAGGAGGATCAATAGTTCTGAAGTCTGAAATTTAGTGACGTCACGTGAAAACCAGCAATATTTTCAAAGAGTACAATTTCCATGCAAATATTAAAAGAAACATGCCAGGTATTTGCAATAGATGAATATTACGCCTTTAAATGTAAAAAAAATAATTATTTAATCATTTTATCAAATCATCATTTCAAAAGTCGCCTTGAAATTTTTAGGACAGAATTGTGGTTTGCATTGGTTACTAAACGTCTGAGAAAAATGTAAACGTCTTAAGCCATTTTTTACCCAGATTTGAATCAAAACCCTTACGGATTGCATACCAAAAGCTTTATAAACACTTCTTTATCCCTCATTCCGAGTTTTGTGCGCTAGTCAGTTATAAGACATTACTTTCTCGTGATTTAGTCGTAAAAATAGCAAATTGTATATGAAGAACTACTCTTTACCCCACCAATCATTATTTTTAAATAATGATTAAAAATCAAACATAATTGTTTGATTTTTAAGTGTTCCTGCGTAAACCCCAGATCGTTTTCCTTTCGAGCTCAACTAAACATTCTAAGAAGGAACAGCCCTTTTTCGCAGTTAGTCATCCCAACGACGTCTACGGCCACAATGCCGGCGTCGACGTCTACGTCGTTGTTTTTGTCGACGGCAGCGGCTGTCGCTGTCTCGTGGATACCGATCTTCCTTCACTGCATCTAATGAACTTTGTTCAATAAAACTGAAAGAAAGTAGAAAAAAAATAATGATATAAACATAACGAAACAAAAAAACAAAATGAAGATATGAAATTCTGCTATATGCGATTTTCACAGGTCATTCAATCTTAGCATCCTTCGATAACCAGTTGAGAATATTCACCTTTTGTCAAAATGAGTGAAAGTTATCGACAGCCCTAAAAAGAGGATCGTTTGTAGTTTTTCTTTGAAAAGGATTTTTTTTAAATTGAACTTTGCAGTGGTGGAAGGTTTCTTCAGTCTACACCGAGAAATTCTAATAAGCAGCAGTAGGATTGAAAGAAAACACTATGTGGGGCTAATTTCTGTCTCTTACCTCTCAGCGTCTGCTTCTTTCAAGTCAACTGCACCTTTTTCGATTTCGGTGCTGTTTTCCCCATGCTGCAAGGCAAATCCCATGGCTAGGATAGAGCCGACCAACACTAAAAGGAGCAGTCTGTTCATTTTTCTCATTTACAACTGATAAGCTTAAAACGGTGACTTTATTGCCTTAAATCAAACAGACTCGGAAGAAAATGTCTGGTTAACCGCCGGATAGATAAGCAGGTATCCTCGTTGACGTCAATACATTGACAACTCTGGAAAACTTCACTCATGTCTAGTTAAACTTCTGAACACAAATATATTGACCATTATATTCTTTCTATTTCCATGACTGCACGTAAGGAGTATTCTTATCGCACTGTCTCTTCCGAGTAAAAACGCAATTATTCTTAATAAAATATTTCTTTTATCCAAAGAGTTTATTCGTCGCAAAGAAGTACATAAAAACATCATACTCTCAAAATGCATGGATCAACATGGAAACATATTTAATGAGGCATAATAACCGAAAATAGCAGCAGAAAATACCGCAGGCGTTATGTAGTGAGCATCTGCAAACTAGGGAAGTCTAGGAGCCAAACTTACCAGCAGGCAAGCGAGCTATACGCAGCTCCTCTGCGTTCAAAGTGGTGGCAAAAGGTTTTTACTCATATCAATAACTGCTCAAAAGCAAAGCTACCATACGTATATTTATATTTAAAATATAAATAGCTATTTATATTTAAAATAGAAATAGCGTGATATTGTGGCTGAAATTAAATACCTTTCTAGTTGAAGAGGCGGTTGTCACAAATAGACATTTTTTTTCTCTGAATCAACACATGCGGTGTATGCATATTCGAATGTATAAGAAATAATTTCATCTGAAATTTATACTTCTTCTCCTGCTCAATATTTCGGCGAGGAAATCGAAGTTTGCGTGGATAAATTCGATGGGCAACAAAAATGTGCAGTTATGGTTATGTTGTACGGTCAGTAGCCTGAACAAAGGAGATTCAGTTGATCGTGTTGTTTGAACGAACGTGAAATACTTCATGAAAAGGACTATCGTCGATTGTAAAAACTGACGTTTCGCGAGTTGGGGGTTGAAACCATAAACAGAGTCTAGACTACCCTTTTATCATTTTACCCGTGAAAAGATAAAATAATCAAAAGAGATCGAGTATAAAGTAGATTTTGATCTTGACAAAAAGCTTAATTCTAATTAAAACAGGCTAAGGTCAATTAATTCAGGAGGAATTTGTCTCCGGCTTATTATAAGTGGATGGACAAATCAAATGGATGGACTAATGTTATGGAAGCCCGGAGCATTTGCACCGAGGCTGGAAGAAGTAACTTATTATCGTGATTTCAATCCTCGTCTGTTCCTGATAAGCGTCAAAATTTTAATTTGAAGTCTTGAAATCAGAGATACCCGAAAGGATAAATGTGCCAAAGAAAAAAAAATCAGGCCGTGACATTGTTAGCCATTCTTAAAAAAGTGCGCTCATATCTACCGACTACTTGATTTGATTGTTCTGTGATAAAGTTTATCGCCAGAACGCGATTTTTTAAGTTCACTGGGATATCGTGGTAACCGAAATATTCCCGAGGATCACAAGTGTATCAGGACCTATAAAATTAATCCAGCAGTCCTATTGAGTGCATGAATATACCGGTACGTTGCTTGAAAAAAATTACGAACACTTAAATAATGATCCTGAACAGGCGAAAAATTTTGCTGCAATGGTTCAAAGTCATCCTCTATTTAACATTTTCGGGATAAAAATGTGGCCGTGATATTGTTAGCCACTCTTAATAAGCGCGCTCTTATCTAGCGACTCCTTCATTGGAATATCGTGGTTGCCGAAATATTCCCGAGCATTGCAAGTGTATCAGGACCTATAAAGAAAATATCGTAGTCCTATTAGGTGCATGAATTTAAATCGCTAAGGCTTGGTTCAGGCGCTGCTACACTCATGTCCTGACATTGGCGCGACAGCTGATTCAGATGGCGTATCGTGTGTCGCACCTAATAGGAAAAACGTAAGGGACTGGATCTGATAACAATTCAATTTTTGCGCCAAATTCAACTTTCAAGGTGGTGGGTTTGAAAGAAAGGATAGCTTTCAGTGGAGCGCTTTCTCAGAGAAACCAGCGCAGATGGATGTCTTCAGAAAGTGCTCTCAGGTACGTTGCATTACAAGAGGACGGATGATTCTTTTGCTTTCCTTTGTTGGGCTTTTGGTTTGGCTTCTTCATTTGACTGTTTCACGAGGCGTGGAGACCAGGAGGCGATTATTTCAAGTTCACTGGGATATCGTGATGGCCGAAATATTTCCGAGAATTGCAAGAATATCAAGACCTGTAAAAAAAAAAAAAGGGATATAAATTGCTTAAAAAAATAGAAACACTTTATAGTGATAAACAGGCGAAAGAATTTGCTGTAATTGTTCAAAGTCACTCTCTATTTAACTCTTTCGGGAGGTGAATTGTCATAATTACGCTGCATACTTCAGAGAAAATAAACAACTTCAAACCATGCATCGTTCTTGCGCCACACAAGTTAAGAAATTTCGAACACCTTGAATGAATGACCAAGACGTTATATTTCCGCATCATAATCAAGAGTACCAATTGCAAGAAGTGTTTTGAACGCCTAAAGAATCAAAGACGAGACAGTATTTGAAAATATGACGGAGTAATCTTTTTGCAGCTGCTTAAATCTATCAGTAAAATGACCTCATACGCCTACATAAACAACAGAATTTATAAGAAGAAAAAGACACTTCAGATACATACGTCAATGACTAAATATCCTTTTCATCTTGGGGCCTTTGCAGTAGCTAGAACATTGAAAAAAACACTGGATTAAAATGTTTATCCAGAAGTGTTATTCTTCTCTCTGTCTTTTCCCAATGAACAGACCGGTTTCAAGAGGCGAGCGAATTGCAAAAATAATGATCATAGTTTATAAGGCTTTATAATGTAAGGTCACTGCGTAAATAGAATTAGTTTACTGTTGTATATCAGTCTTTTTATAACATCATCCATTTTGGAAACAGGTACACGCAATGAATTTTTTTTTTTGTTATCTGGTGACCATATCAGCATAACAGTTTATTATCCAGCTTACCTGAATTACTTATAGTAATAATAAAGCACGAATCGAGTTCAAATACCCTGTGCGATATTGTACGGGTTATTTCTACAATCGATCATTTTGTACTGTAAAAAGTCTATTCGATATGAAAGCGTTACGCAGTACCTGTCACAAACTGCTTCTCTGTTTGCTTTTCTTTCCCTGCATTATAATGTACCTAAAATACGTGGTCGGATAATGAATACCTTCGCAAAAGTTTTGGTGTGAAGAATCACTGAGTATTGTTACACGTTCTTTGAGCTCTTTAAAATACGTTGCAAAGGAAGAAAGGCATCAACGCTGATTTATTCCATCCTTATTTATTGATGTTTTAATTAAATTTAAATTTAATTTAATTTTCAATAGCCCATGGCACTTCAAATGAAGGCTGCCAGACTAAACTGCGGCGAAATTAGAACTTTATTGATAAAGTATTTGATAGTTCCTTGCCACTTTCACTTCCCCTCCTTCCCCTCATTACAGTAAAGAGTGTCAACACGGAACACCAAAAGGCCATCCTTTCATTTTCTTTTGGCATAGGAACTCTTACTTAAATTAAGGGGAACTTTTTTGACACCCCTTTATTTTCTCTAATCTTAAATTTCCTTAAACTAATTAATATTAAAACTCAAAATTTATTATCAAGTTCACATCATTAACTCAATATTTTACCGGGGGAAAAAATGAACGGCCGCCTCAAAAGAAGCAAACTCTACTCGTGTCAGTACCTTAATTTTTTTAATTTTTTAATATTTTCTTACAATTGTGCGTTCATACAAATCCAATACATTTTAAGATAATGTATTACACTTGCTTTTTTATTCAATTTATCATTAAAAAGTTTTTCGTGGATTATATATGGGATTTAAAGGCCAATAAACATGTGTAACGATAAGCATATTGTAGGGTACATGGCTGATCATACATTTGAGAGAAACAGTTCATTTTTGTGGTGTGATCGATCGTGAGAGTATCACTGTTGTAGGGTGTACCAACTGACGATTGGAAAACTTAAGTGGAAGTGGGAAGTCATCATCAAATGAAAAATTACCAAAGGCGAACGGAGACGAAAAAAGATCTTTTTTTTAACTCTTGACAAAAAAAATTCATTATTTAGGCCAAATGACTGAAAAGTTGAGGAGATCGATTTTCCGCGATACGCTTTAAGGTTTATAACAAGTGTAATGGCTGGCAGAGGTTTATTTTTTCAGTGTCGCCCTCTTCTCTTATTTATCAGTGCTGACCACTTTGAATTCTTGAAATCAGATATCTCGGAAGTAGAGATCTGCTAAAACATGATGGAAACGTGAACGTGAGAAAGTGCGCTCATGAATATCAGCGTCTCAAATAAATTCGTGATCGAGCACTTATCCTTTGATAAAGAGGGCTCTTGAAGCTCGAAATCAATATGGAAATCAATCACTTGTACCTACTATCGAAGGATATGAAATACACCGTGCACCACGACGTACGAGTCTCCAACGTGGGCTCATCAAAATACGGTACAAAGGAAAAAAAGGGCATCGACGCTTAATTATCATTAACATTTATTGATATACTGATTTTAGAAAAGGAAAGGTGACAGAATAAATTGCAACGAGAAACGAACTTGATTGGAGAAATCTTGGTTGGTCTTGCATGCATTTTTCTTTCCCTCTTCCTTCGTTTCTTTGCAGAATGGCGTGTCTTCGTTTTCTCTTGGAGGTCGGAAGAAGGAATATATAATCAGAGTTACTAAGTATCCTAATATTACCTGCGCCAAATATAGATCTGTTTCCTCTGACCCTTGACGTAAAGTTTCGTTTTCAGGCAGAGGTGATCGTGACTGAATAGTCGAGGAAACATTTTTTTACACCATATGCTTAAGGCTACCAGGAAGACTGACGGACTGAACGCCAAAAACATTCGTGCCTAAGCTGGGAGAATTAGTTTATTTTTCAGAATGTCGTCCTCTTCTGTTATTAGTTTGATTTAGAGATACCCGAATTTAGAAATCTGCCTAAGCACGCAAATGTGGACGTGACATTATTTACCACTGTAAAATAGTGCACTCATATCTGGCGACTCCTTAAATAATATTATGTTTGTGTTTTGCTGTTACACACTCTACTAAAAAAAAATATAATCATAAACATGGGAAAATATATAGCTCAAAGCTTTAAAGCCAGCCTCGTTTTAGTTCTTTAAGAACATGAATTGTCATTTTAACTAAAAAATATTTAGGAAACAAATAAACAATATAAACGCTTGCTTCGTTCTTGCACCTTGCAAGTTAAGTAATGTTCACAACATGGACAGTCAGAGAACGGACCTTTATTAGCACTTCCTTCTCCATACTAGGGTAATGACTGGTCAAGCAATACACGTCCGCTTTAAAATCAAGAGTGGTAAGAAGTGTTTAGAACGCCTCAGGGTTAAAAAGTGACGCCAGAAACTAGAACTGACATATTGAAGTCTTTCTGATACTGGTTGCAAGTGTTAAATGAATTTGTACTTCACATCATTTCAGTCGAAAACATGACACCATCCAGTTTCTTGGAATGAAGTGATATATTATCCTAGTATATACCACAAGAGTGAATAGTGCTTTTCACGCGCGTTGATTGGCTGAAGTCATCGGAAGTGATTATCAAGTACTATTAGCCTCCAAACAGCCAAAGAGATAACATCGCGCATCAACAATTCAATCACCAATCACCAACCATATATATATATATACCACTTTTCACCTTTATTTCGGTGAATAATTGAACATTGGAGCGTTTCCAAGCTTTAAATGAACTTAAAGTATTGCTTGAATGGTCGAGAACATTCAATATCTAGGGGTAAATAAACAGATATCGTCTTCATCACGTACCCATAAAAGCCACCTCCTCCTGTCCTTCGTTATTGACACGGTCTATTTTAAGAAACAGATTTTAGAACAGATATTAAGTTCGGAAAACCCACGATCGCCTAATTTGCAGAACGATTTCACGCTAAAAGCAATCTTTTGGTCAAATATGTCCTGGCGGTTGGCTACATTTAAAAAAAAAATTCGATATCTCGATAAATTAGGCTCCTCTAAGACGATTACCAAATATGGAAATCACCTTCTTATTCTTGTTATAAAAGTGTACAAAATTTTCCATGCACCTAAGCGTGCGACCCAGAAGAAATGTCAAACACTTGATATCCATGAGGTCGGTACGTGTTAAGTCCTTAGCTGGCTCCAAGTAACTTTCCTTCAAATATTGTAGTCAATTCAGTAGGGGTGAAACTTTGTTGAAGGTTCTTACCTCTCACATGATTGGCCTTGGTTTGATTACCTTACCCGGTGTCACATTTTGATGCAGTTTGTTTCCTTTTCTCTTATCCACTCCAAAGGACTTCAAATTGGTTCAATGGTTTTCGTAGTTTCACCCCCATCCCCCATTTCCCCCTAACAACAACGCACTAGTAATTCCAAATTAATTGGGACTTATTCAATGCATGGTTTTATGCGAATGAGTTATTTAACTGTTTCACGTCATACGCTCGCACAAGCAATAATAAATACTAAACCATTGAATAAAACCCATTCATAGGTAATCCTCACCTTTTCAATTGAAGACATTTATTATACAAAATAAATTTGTCTTTCATTAGTATTGGATCCTTTTATATCAACAGATTTATGGGGGCCGTCCGTCTAAAAGAAAAAGTTAATTTTGAAATCCTTCTCTGCAGTAATGCGTGGCCATGACAAAGAAACATTGTTTAGACCCTAGCTAAGCTTAGAAATAGTTTTGTTTTCCTTTCACAGTAATGTAAACGTAGACAATAAACAAGAAATGTAATTCGCGTATTTTGGTGCTCAGTTGGATGAAACTTTCCTCTCCTTTTTCAAACGTATTGACCCCTAGTATCGAGGCCATTTTCTTACACGGTCTGACAAGATGTCATCATTTAACGGCGACAAAATAAAAATTGTATATTTACTAAATTAATTAAGATCAGTTATTTAAGGAAAAAAATTGGAATATTTCAAAGCGGGTCATTTGGGAAAAAAACATGTTAATTGCTTTGTCAGGAGGGTAGGTAAAAGGATAAAAAAGTAAAAAAAAAATCTTTAATTTCTTCAAGAGGATAAGGGCTACAGATATTCGAATTTTCAATTTAATAAATGCCACACCCTTGAACTATAGAGAGCGTTATGTGCTAGCTCCAATTGTATGAGGGGTTCCTAATTTGAATAAAAAAAGATAAACTCCGCCATCTTTTTATTTTTCCTATTTGTGCAGGATGCTCTTGACCTATAGAATTTTTCTTTGTCTCACGTTCGAGACAAAAAGTAGTAAAACTAGTTGCTATTTGAAATGTGATAATATTTGCGGAACATACAACGTGGTTCATTTCATTCTACATATGATATCTTTTACCACCAAACAATACAAATCTCATTTCACACCAGCGAAGATATATAGAATAAGAGTATCCTCTCATTGTGAATATCGATAACAGATAATACAAGATTTCCCACATTTCTCATCTGTTCTTTTTAAAAGCTTCTGGTAAGAATCGAGCTAGCTTACAGAAATGTGAACATAGAACTAACAGGATCGATAGAAAGTCTCTTCAAGCGCTGCTTTCTGGATTTGTGACATTTCCAAACGCGGATTACGATAGAAATAATTTCGATAATCGAAATTAGCGTAAAAGGAGGACTCTCGATGGTTTACTTACGCTAGGAAAGTTTTGGGGCAGTTATGCATGACATCCTAAAGTACGTCTAAGATTACAAACACCTACATTCGAACCCTTAGAAAAGTCAATTAATCTGAAAAGTCTTGGAATTTTTGTTTTGTTTTTGTTTTTGTTTTTGTTTTTGTTTCTGTTTCTGTTTCTGTTTCTGTTTCTGTTTCTGTTTCTGTTTCTGTTTCTGTTTCTGTTTCTGTTTCTGTTTCTGTTTCTGTTTTTTTTGGTTTTTTTTTCGGAAAAGAGCTGCCAAACGGTAAGATTTTTTTTTAAACTTGCAGTTGACATTTGTTCACATCAGATACGCGAACTACACAACCTCAACGAGTGTGATATACCTCATTGATAAACTGTTAAACAAGCAACTTTAGAAACACTTTAGATAACAAGAGAAAAAGGAAATTGCTACCTCAACGCCAGCAGCTTAGAAAAGAGTTCACGTTCTCTAACTCAGTATTTTATCGGGAAAAAAAGTAACGACCGCCTTTGTTTAAAGAAGCAAACTATAATCGTTTCAGTACCTTAGCCATTTTTCATTCTTCAATATTTCCTAACAATCGTGCGTTCATGCAAATCAAATACATTTGAAAATAATACATTGCACTTTCTTTCTCATTCAAATTTTCTTGGATAATTTTTCATGGAGTATGTGGGATCTGAAGGTAAATAAAGGTGTGCAACGATGAGTATATCGTACGATGTAAGTCTCACCATGGGAGAAACGGTTCATTTTGTGTTGGATCAATCGAAAGAGTGAGACTGTTGTAGGTCGTAACAACTGACGTTTGGACAACTTAAGTGAAAGGGGAAAGTCATAATAAGAGAATGACCAAAGGCGATCGGAGACGAAAATAGATCTGTTGACTGAAAAGTTGAGGAAATTTGTTTTCCGCAATACGCTGAGAATATTCAAATATTGTCAAAATAAGTGAAGGTTGTCAACAACCCTAAAAAGAGAATCGTCTGTAGTTTTTCTATGACAAGGAAATTTTTTTTTCTCAATTGAATTTTGCAGTCGTGGAAAGTTTCTTCAGTCTACACCGAGAACTTCTAATAAGCAGCAGTAGGATTAAAAGAAAACACTACGTTAGGTTAATTTCTGTCTCTTACCTCTCCGCGTCTGCTGCTTTCAAGTCAACTGCACCTTCAAGTTTTTCGATTTCGGTGCTGTTCTCTCCATCTTGCAGGGCGAATCCTATGGCCAGGATACGGCCGACCAACACTTAAAGGAGCAGCTGTTCATCTTTCTCATTTGCAACTGATTAACTTCAACTGGTGCCTTTTATTGCCTTAAAATCAGTAATCAGACTCGGAAGAAAATGTCATGTCAACCGCCCGATAGATAAGCAGGTAACCTCTTTGACGTCAAATATATTGACAACCTGGAGAAGTTCACTCATGTCTACCTAAACTTCTGAACACAAAGATGTATATTTCCCATTAAATTATTTCTATTTCCATGACTGCATGCGATTAGTATTCTCATTGCATCATCGCTTTCGAGTAAAAACGCTATTATTCTAAATACCATATTACTTCTATCCAAAGAGTTTACTCGTCGTTAAAAGTACATTAAAACATCATACTCACAAAATGCATGGATCAACAGGGAAAAATATTTAATAAAGCATAACAACCACAGATAGCAGCAGAAAATTCCTCAGGCGTTCTGTATTGGGCGTCTGCAAACTAAGGAAGACTAGGAACCAAACTTCCCAGCTGGACAGCGAGCTATACGCAGATTTTTTGCGCGAAAAAGAATATGTCATTCATTTCAACAGATCCTCTATGTTCAACGTGGCGGCAAAAGGTTTTTACTCATATCAATAACTGCTCAACAAAAAACCTACGATACATATTAAAGCAGTGTTAAAATAGAAATAGCGTGATATTTTGGCTGAAAAGAAAATATCTTTCTATTTGAAGAGGCGGTTGTCACAAATAACCATATTTCTGAATCAATATACGCGGTGTATGCATATTCGCATTAAGAGAATAATTTCATTTGAAATTTACCCTTCTTCTCGTGCTCAATATTATGGTGAGGAAATAGAAGTTTGCGTGGATAAGATTCGATGGGCAACAAAAATGTGCAGTGATGGTCATATCGTAGAGTCAATAGCTTGAACATAGCAGACGCGGTTCATCGTGTTGTTTGATCGAACGTGAAATACGTCATCATTTACGTTATCATTTTACCCGTGAAAACAGAACATAATCAACATAGATCGGGGACAAAGTAGATTTTATCTTGACAAAAAGCTTGATTAATAGGCCAAGGTCAATGAATTTTGGAGGAATTTGTTTCCGGCTTATTATTAGGGAGGGTACATTTAAGTGAAAGGGCTAATGTTATTGAAGCCCAGAGCATTTGCACCGAAGCCGGAAAGAGAAGCTCATTCATCAGGATGTCAGTCCTCGTCCGTTCCTGATTAGCGTCAAAATTTGAATTTGAAGTCTTGAAATCAGAAATACCCGGAAGGATATACGTGCCAAAACACAAAACAAATGTGGCCGTGATAATGTAAGCCACTCTTTAAAAAGTGCACTCATATCTACCGACTCCTTCATTCGATTGCTCCATGATAAAGTTTACCGCCAGCAGTCCTATTAAGTGTATATATATAAGTTGCTAAAAAGAAAATTATAAACACTGAAACAGTGATCGTGAACAGGCGAAAAATTTTGCTGTATTTGCTCAAAGTAATCCTCTATTTAACACTTTCGGAGGGAAAATGTGGCCTTGATATTGTCAGCCACTCTTTATAAATGCACTTATATCTGCAGACTCCTTCATTTGATTTTTCCATGATTAAGTTTATCGCTTGCACGCAATTATTTAAGTTGACTGGATATCGTGGTTGCCGAAATATCCCCGAGCATTGCAAGTGTATCACGATCTATAAAGAAAGTAAAAATCTCGTAGTCCTATTAAGTAGATGAATATAATTGCCAAGGCTTGTTTCAGACGTGCCGATACCAATTCATTCAGGTTCGACTATGGAGCCTCATTGGGACGACAGCTAATTCAAAAGGCGTATCGTGTGTCGCACCTAATATGAGAAACGCAGGAGACTGGGTCTGATAACAATTTTCGCGCAAAAATTCAACTTTCTAGTTGGTGAGTTTGAAATAAAGGATAGCTTTCATTAGAGCGCTTTCTCAGAGAAATCAGCGTAGGAGGATGTCTTCAGAAGGTGCTCTCATATATTTAGCATTACGAAGAAGGTGAATGAGTCTTTTGTTTTACTTGGTTGGGCTTAAAATAATCTCACGTAAGCAATCTATGGCTACCGATAGAGTTCATCCGTTCGCGTCGTTTCGCAGAATTATGAACGTTTCCCTGATTCCCTCTGAATCCTTCACTGCTGGTTCCGGTTACTTCCAATTGTCTCTTCATCGTTTCGTGAAAGCGCGCCTTGCAATACGCCACTGAAGCCTCCGCTCTCCAACCAGGGACATCTTCGTTATTTTCAAACACTGAACATGGCATCCGGAACTTGCATGTCAAACACGTTTGTGTCGCGTCTTCAAACCAAGACGAACACACGCCTTTTTCTCTCCCCGCCATCTTATTCGCGCATAACACTTACTCCAAACTGGAGATTTGTGGATAGAACATGATTAATGTGATTTATGTGAAGTATATGCATTTAGTTCAGCACATGAGAAGAGCGACGTCTGTGTATAAAATCCATTTAAGAAAAAGAGACTAGACTCCAAACTCCGTAGAAAATATGCATAAACTTGTTAAACAAACCACAAAATTCCAATCAAAAAAGAGACAAATTTATGCGAACAAAAGCTTACAAAAAACGACTAAGTAAAACCCCGCGAAAAAAAAACTAAAAGTACACGAAAAATGTCCACGTCAGTTTCTCCATTTTCAAGGTTAGAGTTCTTTGACGTGATTGGCTAATTTGTGAAATCACGCGTACCGCGCGTGAATACAAAAAGAATGCAAAGGGGGGAGAGGAAGAGAAAAATTACTATTTGAAATTTAAAGACGAGAGAGATTTTCTACAGTTTGAATCAGCTGCCTCTCCATTAACGAATAATCCGACAGACCTTGTCGAACTTGACGATATTTGCTGCACTTAATTAAAGCTATAGAACCGAATTAGAACTGACTCAGACGTCGCTCTTTTTCCGGACTTAATTCATCAATTAGTTTCGGCACATGAGTGGAAAGACGACCGAACTAAGCTTAAAAAAAAAAAAACAATGATAAACACTTAAATGGTGATAAGCAGGCGAAAACTTTTGCTGCAATTGTTCAAAGTCACCCTCTGTTTTGACTTTCGAGAAGAAAATGTAGCCCGGATATTGTTAGCCACTCTTAAAAAGTGCACTCTTATCTACAGACTCCTTCATTTGGTTGTTCCATGATAAAGTTTATCACCAGGATGTGATTACTATAAGTTTACTGGAATATCGTGGTTACCGAAACATTCCCTACTATTGCAAGTGTATCAGGACCTGTAAAAAAATCCAGTCATCCTATTCAGTGCATGAATATAAATTGCTTAAAGAAATTAGAATCACTTAAACAGTGATAAAAAGGCAAAAAAAATTTCTGCTTTTGTTTAAAGTCAAACGCTATCTAACACTATCAGGGAGTGAATTGTCATAATAACACTGCAAATTTTAGGAAAAATATACTAATTCAACCCTTTCATCGTTCTTGCGCCATACGAGTTAAGAAATTTCGAACACTTCTCCTTTACGCCGAGATCAATGAATGACCAAGGCAATATATTTCCGCATCAAAATCAAGAGTACCAATTGCAAGAAGTGTTTTGAACGCCTAATAGAACAAAGACGAGACAGCAATTAATAAGATAAGAGGGTAATTAAATAGATTAAAAAGATAAGAGAGTATTCTCTTTTCAGCTGCGTAAATCTATCAGTAAAATGATCTCATACGAGCTTACATAAACGGAACCTAATGGGAAAAAAAACACTTCAGATACATACGTCATTGACTAAAGATCGTTTTCATCCTGGGGCCTTTGAAGTAGCTTGGCTTAGCTAGCTTTCTTAGCTAGAACATTGAAAAAACATTGAATTAAAATGCCTATCTAGAAGTGTTATTCTCCTCTTTTTCTTTTCCCAATAAACTGATAAGTTTCAAGAGGCGAGTAAATTGTATAATTGATCATAGTGCAGCTGTAGAAATGCTTTGCGTTATATCGTCTTCTCAGCTGGTTTCATCAGGCTACAACAGTATCACGCAGGCTTACATACCAAACAAAATATTGGTGAACAAGACTGATCCAGCACTTTATCTGTTGATAAATAAGGCTTAGAACACGACCACGCAACATGGAAATCACTCACTTGTATTTGCTACCAAAGGATATAAAATGCACTGTAAACCCGGCGAACGAGCCAGAGGCACGGAGGACTTCGCCATGAACAGGTTTCTCGTTATCGCCGTTTATGGATCGGTTCTTGTTAACTCCTTGGCATTGAGTATGACTGATTATAGAAAAGAAGAGAAGACAGCGGTCTGGACAGAATCGTTAAGGTACTAAGTTTAAAATTGTAGATATCGTATCCTTTATTGCCACCAATTAAGCACAGAGAGGAAAAACGATACAAACTCCACTATAAAATTGTAAAGCCCCTTTGGCCCAGAAGAAGTTTGATTTAACTAGCCTGACAAAAAATACCCTTATGAACCTATTTATTTACTGTGGTGCACTCAATAGTTGTCTTCAATCCATAAGGTTATTTTTGGTACTGTCAGTGTATGAAATAACACACAATGGTGGCGTTTAGAACTGGGCGTCTCTCTATACCAGATGTCTCGACCATGGAGTGAACTTTAAAATAATCAGGCTTTATATGATCCGGTGGTTTTTATTATTATGCAATTAAAACAAGTTCAGCAGCTAAAGATGTTGGTTTAGAAAAGCTTACAATGTTCATCTCAATTAAAGTGACTTTGATCAGAATACTGAAGATGGTTACTTCGATAAAAACCGACCAGAAAGTTACACTGATGATGAAGATGAGGAGAGATCATCAGACCCTAAATGGCGCAAAAATAGGGGACGTTCGAACAGAAGGCAGGCAAAGCAGACCGAGGCGAAGCGCACGAAATCCCGTCCTAGTGGGCTGAGACGCCGGCGGAGATGGGGATAACGTATTTCAAAAGTCGAGGTAAATTATAAAGGAAAGTCCTCAGCTGATAATATAAATTTGTTTGTTGTCTCATGACAAAGTCAGTAGATTTAGATCGATGTGATCTACATCTAGTGACTCTGTCGTGAGACACCAACCAATATATATATTACCATCCAGCTACCACGATGAAACAACAACCTATTTCATAACAAGTCCTTAGCTGCTTCTAAACGACATTTCTTCGAAATAGTAGTCAGTTGAGAGCGCCCGTCTCTCACAGCTTTGGTCTTGGTGAGATTACCTTACCCGGTTACACATATACTTTGTCTTAATTTGTCCCGGTTCCCACACATGCTCCAAAGGGCAGGGACTATATTGGTTAAAATAATTCTAAAGCAACTGAGCGACTGAGTTTTTGAGATGATTTTTTTTTTGTTTCAGTTACAGAAACAATATTTAATGTTTCTGTTAAATAAAGCGCACCCTGGGATATTCTCACCTTTGTAATTAAAGATATTTATTATCCATACACTCTACACCCAATACCCTACATTATGCTGTTAATTATCAAATTTGTATTTTATCACTATTAGTTTATTATTGTTGTTATGATCATTATTGTTATTAATACTATCATTATTATTAGTATTGTTATTAATATTATCATCATTATTTTTATTGTTATTAATATTATCATTATTATTTTTATTGTTATTAATATTATCATTATTATTTTTATTGTTATTAATATTATCATTATTATTTTTATTGTTATTAATATTATCATTATTATTTTTATTGTTATTAATATTATCATTATTATTTTTATTGTTATTAATATTATCATTATTATTATTATTTCAACAGATTTATCAGCACAGTCCAAACTCGATGACCAATAGACACCTTCAATCAAAAAAATCCATTTCTGCAGGAATACAAAGCTATCATATAGTAAAACTTTTAGAGATCAGCTTATATATAAATACTATAAAATAAAAATTAAAGTGATGTCTTTTGTTCTTATGCGAATTTTGTTTAAAAATAAAAGCCATAAACAAGAACTTTGCCTCGATCCCTTGTGTGCTCAAAGGCGGTAAGCTTTCCTTATCTTTCCAGACGTTTTGACCCCTTTCAATAAAAAAAAATAAAATAAAATTAAGAAAAAAAATCATTGCTTACCATCAGTTATTTAAAAAAATAATGGTAATGATAAATTCACGCACTCAACGCTTTTGACATTGCTGCTTCTTGCAGAACACAGAACGCTCTTGACCTCTCTCAGCAGAGTGAAATGTTAAGATTTTTTTCTTTGTCCCACGTTCGAGACTAAAAGTGTTAACAACAGTTACTTTAAATGCGATAGTACTTGAGGCACATATTACGTGTTTTATTTCATTTAACGCAATGTACCACCAAGTGAAACAATGTATTTTCTCATTGTGAACATCGATAATAGACAATGTAAGACTTCCCACATTCCTCAAATGTTCTTGATATAGGCTCCTGGTAAGAATCAAGCTCATCGAAATCTGAACAAAGAACTTACGGGAACGATGGAAAATATCTTGAGGCGCTGCCTTCTGGATTTGTCACATTTTCAAACGCGGAATACGATAAAAAGAAAGAGAGGAAAAAAAACACTATGTGAAATTGGAATAGTCTTGATGAGCAAACTGGCTTTTAAGGTTCTTCGAGAATGAAGGGCTCTCCGTGGTTTGCTTATGCTTGGAAAATTTTAAGGGAGCATTGCATGATACCCCAAAGAACGTCTAAGACCACAAAAACCCCCGCGATTGAACCCCAGGAAAATTCATCAAATCTGAAAAGTATCTTAAATTTTTGTCTTGTTTTTGTTTTTGTTTTAGTTTTTTCTCTGGAAAAGAGCTGCAAAACGATACGATCTTTTTTATCTTACCGTTGAAAATTGCATATATCAGACACCCAAACAACACAATCTTAACGAGCGCAATCACCTTGTAGATAAACTGCTAAACAACCAAATTTAGAAGCACTCTAGATAATAAGAGAAAAAGGAAATTGCTACTTCAAAGCCAGCGCGCTATTTAGAACCCACTTTCGAGAACTAAATTGTCCACATTGCACTAGTGGTTTTAAATTGTAGTTTAAATATTCATGAACGCTAAGATGAACAAAATAGTAAAGCTTATTTATCTACGCAATTTGGCTAAGGGTTGCTAAACGTTTTTTGACTTACGGACTAAACGTCGAGGGCTACAAAGGGACGAGAGCGATTGTAAATAACACATATAAGGCTTTATAATGTAGGGTGAGTGCATAAGTAGAATTAGTTTACTGTTGTATATCAGTTTTTTTATAACATCATTCATTTTGGAAACATGTACACACAATGACATTTTTTTTTTATCTGGTTACCATATCACCATAACATTTTATTATCCAGCTTACATGAATTATATATAGCAATAATAAAGCACGAATCGAGTTCAAATTTCCCGCGAATTTTTTTCCTGCACTGGTTATTTCTACAACCGATCATTTTGTACTGTAAAAAGTCAATCCGATATCCAAGCGTTACGCAGTATCTGTCACCTAAAATAAGTGGTCGGATAATGAACACCTTCGTAAAAGTTTTGATGTGAAGAACCGCTGAGTATTGTTACACGTTCTTTGGGCTCTTTAAAATACGTTGCAAAGGAAGAAAGGTATCGACGCTGATTTATTCCATCCTTATTTACTGATGTTTTAATTTAAGCAACTGTCCATAGCCCATGCCACCTCAGAAAAGACGACTAAAAAACTGCGGCGAGATTAGAACTTTATCGGTGAAATATTTGATAGTTGCACTTTTCACTTCCCCTCCTTCCCCTCATTACAGCAAAGCGTGTCATCACGGAACACCAAGAGGCCATGCTTTCATTTTCTTTTGACATAGGAACTCTTGCTTTCCTTCAACTAATTAATATTAAAAATCACAGTTTATTATCGAGTTCACACCATCAACTCAATATTTTACCGGGGAAAAAAAATGAACAGCCGCCTCGAAAGAAGTAAACTATACTCGTGTCAGTACCTAAAACTTTTTTCATTATTTAATATTTTCTTACAATTGCGCGTATACAAATCCAATACATCTTAAGATAATGTATTACAGTTGCTTTCTCATTCAATTTGTCATTAAAAAGCTTTTCGGGGATTATATATGGGATTTAAAGGCCAATAAACATGTGGTATGGTGGCCGAGAACTGCCAAAAGAAAAATCCGCATTTTTGAAAGAAAATTGTTTTCTTTTTTATTTTGATTTACATATTTTTTTATTTTTCAATTTATTTTTTTATTTTTAAAATAGAGTGAAAGTAAAATCAATTGAAATAAAAATAAAATAAAATAAAACCAAAGTAAAATAAAATGAAATTATTCGACCCAGCCGAGAGCTGCCACTACCAGCATGCATTGCGTGCATCGTAAAGATCCAAAATGGCGGGAATATAGGGACTGTTCTCCCGGGCTGTTCTCGAAAATGGCGGATAGCAGGGTTTCATCGTGGAAAGAAGACGATCTCCTTAAAGATGCACTGCAGAAGTATGTCAAACAAGGCCTCAAACGCGAAGAAGCGATCGATTTTTTACGGAGAGACTTTCCTCAATACGCCTGGAGTATCCGAACACTCGACAGACGTTTACGCCATTTCGAAGTTTATTACAGGGATGACACTGTTTCGGTTGAAGATGTTAAAGAGGCTGTTAAAAAGGAATTGGAAGGACCAGGAAAGCTATTGGGATATAGAAGCATGCACAAGAAAATAAGACAAAAATATGACTTGTTAGTTACGCGCGATCAAGTTTACGATGTGATGTCTGATCTTGACCCCGATGGACTTGCTGCTCGCGGAGGCGTTGGAGCTAAGAAGGCAAGGCGAAAGAAAGGAAACTTCTCTTCGAAAGGACCAAACTGGGTCCACTCCCTGGACGGTCATGATAAATTAATGGGTTTCCAAAATTCCACATTTCCGATTGCTATTTATGGCTGCTTAGATACAGCCAGCAGAAAGCTGCTATGGTTGCGAGTTTGGAATAAGAACTGTGACCCGCAATTGATTGGTCGTTGGTACTTGGAGCATATAATGGAGACCAAGGTAATTCCTGCGATGATCAGAATCGACAAAGGTACAGAAACAGGCACCATGGCCACAATTCATGCCTTTCTTCGTAGACATCACACTGACGTTGTGGATCCTGCAGACACAATTTTGTATGGTCCATCAACTTCAAACCAAGTAAGTAAGCTCATCTCTCAAGTGCTGTCTAATTATATTATGTGAGTGTGCCAAATTAGTCAACGAGTCTTTCGGTGACTTTATTTGAGTGCCAGGAAAAGTATTATTGTTGTTTGTTATTTCATCATTCCCTCAGTAACAAGTAATATTTTAATCCACCCTATCATCTGATTTCCGGCAAATGCACATTTCACAAAATGTCATTTAAAAAAACGTTTTCCTCTAGATCGAAAGATGGTGGAAAGAATTACACGAAAGAATGGAAAAATTTTTCAAAAGTCAGTTAAGATGGCTTAAAGATCAAGGGCATTATGACCCACATGATGATATTGACAGGTGAGAATGGGCAAGTCTCCCCCCTCCACCTCCACCCACACGCACACATACACAGGCTATTCATTTCAAGGTTTGTTTTTAAACTCCAAAAGTGACATTGAGTTATTGTTTTAGAATATGTTGCAGTTTTGCTAGGGCATGGCACGTGGGTGATTGAAAGCTCAATCAACATAAACATTATTTTGCCTAAAGTTAATATACATACATTTTTTATAGCAAATTAATTAATTTCTGTGTGAATGCAATAACACATCCCCTCCCCCTAAAGCTTATATATACTCGAGTCAAATAGATATGGTTGAGGGGGCCCAGGAAAAATTTTAGTTAGGGAACCCCCCCCCCCAAAAAAAAAAAAAAAACAAAAAAAAAACAAACAAAAAAACTTGCTGGCTTATATATTGTAATTGAAACTACCTATACACCAAGGTGTTTGTTACATTTGCTTATTTTGTTTTCCTACATAGGAAGCTTCTTTCTTTTATTATGGTTCCTGTGGTTCAGAGAGAGCTAGATACATTCAAGGAGATGGTGTGGAATTCCCTCAGGATCAGAGCCCAGAAGGACACAGTTTTACCAGATGCGGTCCCAAACCATATTTACAGTTTTCCTCAGAAATATGGGCTTGAAGAATGCGGTAAAAAAATTATAAGGTTTTGTCAAAACTGGTTTTGGGATATTTCTGTTTTATTCAAAGTGAACTATGGCATAGTTATAATGCTTCAACAATCAACCAATGATAATTTATTTGTAGAAATTTCAAGGCATAATTTTATTGCCCAGAAGGAATTTATTTGTTGCTAAAATCTTTGGGCCTGAAAGTCGCATATCTATAAAAACCTAATGTGGTGCTGACACTGCCAGTCACACTAGATGATGAATGCTAACGTTGTTTTCTATTGGCAATGTGCAGGTCTTCAAGTAACTGATGATCAACTAAAAGAAGCTGCTGTCCAGTCAGGCATCCTTACTGTTGATGATGACTTTCTCGCCCCTGAGTTCAGAGCAGAGTGTGAACGAATCATTGACACTGACCATTTGAAACCTGCTTATTGCAAGGAAGCATTTCTTTTCCTAAAGAGAAATTTTTCTTTGTAATAACTCCACTGTTTATCCATGGTGTTATGCTCTTGACTTTATTTTTATGGTGAAAGCAGCATGTTTTCTCCCACATCCTCCATTTTGTTACTATGAACTTTGTGCAGCCATAAACAACAAATTCATCGAATGATAATGTATCTGAACATGATATCCATAACCTTTGTGGAAATAAACTGGAACGAACAATAACACTGATGGCAATAACAGTAACATCGAAAGGGCAGCAGAAACAAGAAAAACTATGCACCCTACTAATACAAATAATACAAATTTTAACCATCAATCCTCACATGGTGGGTTGAGGAGAAACATTAACAAGAGCAGGTTTTTTGGTGTCCTAAATTGGGGTACATGAAAACATATCTGCTTGAGGTCGAATTCAGCAACAACAAGGTTGGTTAATATCACAATCCTGCAGCCCACCCCTGGAAACAAATTATGACTGCCCCGTAAATTATCATATGTAACCATGGGATTTTATGTGAACTAGCTATTTTGTAAACAGTGTATCAAGTTTTGTCAACAATGTCTCAATGTTCACAATTTTATAGCAGCTTGAGTTGCCCCTTAATTTTCTATTGCTGGTAGGCCAAGCAAGTTACAGAACACACTACAAGTGTGCTCTTTCACAAATGTTGAAATTGCTACTTTGGAAAGATTTCCAGTACAATACAGGTATTGCTTGTCACCCTCGTCCAGTAAATCTGTAGAAGCAATTTCTGGGTCAAATAAGTCATATCCACTTCCCTGGATGTCAACTAGCATAAGTTTTTTCTTTGATCTCTCATACGTGAAGTGTGTCAAACACTCTGCCTTCTGGGCCATCTCATCTGTAGGATCGACACAGGTTTGGCCAGTGTTGTTTACGTACTTCTTAAACTGGCCAGGGATAAATTCTTCGACTGTAACATACTCCCCCTCGTCTGTTTCTCCATGAAAGATCTTTCTATATCTAAATGCAGTTCCAAAAACCTCGCTTTCCTCCTTGATTTCTGCCTCAAGTTGCGAAGCAAAATTCCTAGCTAGGAGATGCATCTGAACAACCTTGCGGTTGTGTTGCTCGATAGTTTGACCGGTATCCGAGATGCACTTTAAAGCACTTGGTAGATAGTGCTTTATCACCCACGTTGTCGCAACAAATTCTGGATGTTTGGATGTTGCTTTGAATACTTTACGGAATCCGCCAGGTCCGATTGCCTCTTTATCCTCATATAAAAGGATAACTTTAACTTTTTCATTGAGCCTCTTCCATGCATCGGCCATGATGAACTCGAGCGTGTGACAGTAACGCACACAATGCATGCTGGTAGTGGCAGCTCTCGGCTGGGTCGAATAATTTCATTTTATTTTACTTTGGTTTTATTTTATTTTACTTTGGTTTTATTTTATTTTATTTTTATTTCAATTAATTTTACTTTCACTCTTTTAAAAATAAAAAAATAAATTGAAAAATAAAAAAATATGTAAATCAAAATAAAAAAGAAAACAATTTTCTTTCAAAAATGCGGATTTTTCTATTGGCAGTTCTCGGCCACCATGCATGTGCAACGATGAGCATATTGCAAGGTATGTTGCCTGATCATACATTTAAGAGAAACAGTTCATTTTTGTGGTGTGATCGATCGTGAGAGTGTCACTGTTGTAGGGCGTACCAACTGACGATTGGACAACTTAAGTAAAAGTGGGAAGTCATCATCAGAAAATGACCAAAAGCGATCGGAGACGAAAATAGATATTTTTTTAACTCTTGACAAAAAACTCCAATATTCAGGCCAAATGACTGAAAAGTTGAGGAGATTAATTTTCCGCGATACGGTTTAAGATTGATAACAAGTGTAATGGCTGTCAAAGGTTAATTTTTTTAGAATGTCGCCCTCTTCTCTTATTTATCAGTGCTGACCACTTTGAATTCTTGAAATCAGATATCTCGGAAGTAGAGATCTGCTAAAACATGATGCAAACGTGAACGCGAGAAAGTGCGCTCAGGAATATCAGCGTCTCAAATAAATTCGTGATCGAGCGCTTTATCTGTTGATAAAGAGGGCTCTTAGAGCTCGAAATCAATATGAAAATCAATCACTTGTACCTACTATCGAAGGATATGAAATGCACCGTGCACCACGACGCACGAGTCTCCGACGTGGGCTCATCAAAATTCAACACAAAGGGAAAAAGGGCATCGATGCTTAATTATCATTAACATTTATTGATATCCAGTTTTTAGAAAGAGAAAGCTAACAGAATAAATTGGAAACAGAAACGAACTTGGTTGAAGAAATCTTGGTTGGTCTCGCATGCATTTTTCTTTCTCTCTTCCTTCGTTTCTTTGCAGAATAGCATGTCTTCATTTTCTCTTGGAGGTCGTCAGAGTTACTAAGTATCCTAATATTACCGGCGCCAAATATAGATCTTTTTCCTCTCACTCTTGACGTAAAGTTTCGTTTTCAAGCCGAGGTGATCGTGACTGAATAGTCGAGGAAACATTTTTCAAACCATATGCTTAAGGCTACCAAGAAGTGGAAAGACTGACGGACTGAACGCCAAGAACATTCGTGCCTTGGCTGGGAGAATTAGTCTATTTTTCAGAATGTCGTCCTCTTCTGTAATAAGTTTGATTTAGAGATACTCGAATGCAGAAATCTGCCTAAGCACGACGCAAATGTGGACGTGACATTATTTACCACTGTAAAATAGTGCACTCATATCTGGCGACTCCTTAAATAATATTATGTTCGTGTTTTGCTGTTACACACTCTACTAAAAAAATATATAATAATAAACGCAGGAAAATATATAGCTCAAAGCTTCAAAGCCAGCCTCTTTTTAGCTCTTTAAGAAAACGAATTGTCATTTTAACTATAAAATGTTTGGGAAACAAACAAACAAACGATATAAACGCTTGCTTCGTTCTTGCGCCTTGCAAGTTAAGTAATGTTCACAATATGGACAGTCAGAGAACGGGCTTTTATAAGGACTTCCTTCTCCATGCTAGGGTAATGACCGGTCTAGAACTGACGTATAGAAGTCTTTCTGATACTGGTTGAATGTGTTAAATGAATTTGTACTTTACATCATTTCAGTCGATAACATGACATCACCCAGTTTCTTGGAATGAAGTGATATATTATCCTAGTATATACCACACGAGTGGATAGTGCATTTCACGCGCGTTGATCGGCTGAAGTGACCGGAAGTGATTTACAAGTACTATTCGCCTCCAAGCAGCCAAAGAGACAACATCGCGCATCAACAATTCAATCACCAATCACCAACCATATATAAATATCGGCCTTCTGGGCCTCATCTCATATATATATATATTTATATATACCACTATTCACCTTCATTATTGTGAATAATTTAACATTGGAGCGTTTTCAAGCTTTAAATGAACTTAAAGTATTGCTTGAATGGCCGAGAACATTCCATATCTAGGGGTAAATAAACAGTTATCGTTTTCATCACCTAAAAGCCACATAATTGAAGGCGGTAAAAGGCAACGGATGACTCGGTTATTCATCAGGAAGTGCTCTTCCTGTCCTTTGTTATTGACACGGTCTGTTTTGAGAAACAGGTTTTAGAACAGATATTAAGTTCGGAAAACCCACGATCGCCTAATTTGCAGAACGTTTTCACGCCAGAAGCAATGTTTTGGTCAAATATATCCTGGCGGTTGGCTACATCTAAAAAACAAAATTCGATATCGGTGAAAAGAAGCTCTTGATATCTTTATAAATTAGGCTCCTCTAAGACGATTACCAAATATGGAAATCACCTTCTTATTCTTGTTATAAAAGGGTACAAAATGTACCATGCGCCTAAGCGTGCGACTCAGAAGAAGGGAGGACTTCGCCATGAACAGCTTCCTCCTTATCGCTGTGTATGGAGCGACTCTTGCTATCGCTTTAGCATTTACTTTTACTGAATACGGAAACGAAAAGAACACGACAGGCTATAAAAAGTCTCATGATGACTTTGAACCGGAATTTGAAGATGCTTTAAGGTACTGTAGTTAAGTAGAAATTCACTCTAAAAATCACATTTATCACCACCAATTAAGCACACAGGCGAGAAGAGATTTCAGCCTCATCGAATTTGACTTCGACCGGTATGAAAAAAACAAAAATGGGCTCTGAGAAGCTATATGAGATTTGGAGAATTAAGATAGCCTAACTTTACAAACAACTTAGTCAGCTCTATCAGTAATGTTGAAATGGGTCTTTCTTAGAATTTTTCGTTCTTTGTGTGGTAGCCAACTTGGTTAGCTGAGGTAGTGAAGTTTCATATGTGTAGCGAACTTGTGGAAAACATCTAGCGAAACCGATGTAAATTCATCATACTCCCAAAGACTATGCTTATTTTAGAGACGACTTCTCCCGCATTAGATAAACCTTAGACAGTGCAAGTCTGCTGGGAAATGCGACGATGGGTGGCATAAATAGCTCGTTGGATGTAAACGATACATCGAGGAAGCGAAATTGTTGTTGAGCTGAAGCGATATATATCGTTTGGCTTAAAGGATATATCGCTAAGAGAAAACGATTATTTGCTTGGAGCTTAACGATGGATCAGCGATTTGTAACGGCTGTTGGAACAATAGCCCTGCGATACATCGCCAATCTATCATTCCAACTGAAATATTGTTCAAATATTGCAGATATATCGGGATTATCGCAATAACGACGAGTATCGTTTGCGCAGTACCGTAATATCACAAAATGGAGGCGTTTTGAACCGAATGACCAACTGGGTTAATTGGCTTTATCATAGAGTAAAAGGATACAGCAACCACAGGAGATTAAAAACTGTTAATAATCTATTTTCAGCCGAATATGTTAATTTACAAAGGTTTATTATATATATATATATATATATATATATATATATATATATATATGTTTTTTTTTTTTAATTTTAATTTTTAAAATTTTTTATTTTAAGTGACTTGAATAGGAATGCTGAGGATTATGGCTTCTATAAAAACGAACCAGAAGCTGACATCGATGATGAAAAAGACGATAACGAAGGCGAGGAAAGCGATATTTTGGATTTAGAGAAGAGAGCACTGGACCCCAAATCGCGGAAAGGGCACCCCCGCAGGTCTCTCATCCGTCCAAAAGTAGGACGAGCCCTATTGCGCCGCCGCCGTTCAGGAGTACGCCGTCGGCGTAGAAATGGCTAAAGTATGTCAAACAGTTGATATCCATGAAGTCGGTACGTGTTAAGTCCTCAGCTGCCTCCAAGTAACTTTCCTTCAAATATTGTAATCAATTCAGTAGGGGAAAAGCTTTGTTAGGGTTCTTAACTCTCACATGATTGGCCTTGGTTTGATTACCTTACCCGGTGTCACATTTTGATGTAGTTTGTTTCCTTTTCTCTTACCCATTCCGAAGGATTTCAAATTGGTTTAATGGTTTTCGTAGTTTCATCCCCCCTCCCCCATTTCCTCCTAACAAAACAACGCACTAGTAATTCCAAATTAATTGGGACTTCTTCAATGCATGGTTTCATGCGACTGAGGTATTTAACTGTTTCAGATTATACGGTCGCACAAGCTATAATGAATACTAAACCATTGAATAAAACCCAGTCGTAGGTTATCCTCACCTTTGCAATTAAAGACATTTATTATACATATACTGAACACCAGGGGACCCTGCATTGTCCTTTGATCAATAAATTTGTCTTCTTTAATATTGGATCCTTTTATATCAACAGATTTATGAAGACCGTCCGAGCTCGAAGACTAAAGAAAAATTTAATTTTAAAATCCTTCTCTGCAGTAATGCGTGGCCATGACAAAGAAATATTATTTAAACCCTAGCTAAGCTTAGAAATAGTTTTGTTTTCATTATACTAGAACATTTCCTTTCAAAGTAATGTAAACGTGGGCGATAATCAAGAAATGTAATTCGCGTATTTTTGTGCTCAGTTGAGTGAAACTTTCCTTTCTTTTTTCAAGTGTATTGACTCCTAGTATCGAAGTCATTTTCCTACACGGTCTAACAAGATGTCATCACTTAACGGCGACAAAATAAAAATTGCATATTAACTAAATTGATTAAGATCAGTTATTTAGGGAAAACAAATTTAGAAAATTTCAAAGCGGGTCATTTGGAGAAAAAAAAACATGTTAATTGCTTTGTCAGGAGGGTAGGTAAAAGGAAAAAATTTCCCCAAGAGGATACAAACTACAGATATTCGAATTTTAAATTTTAATGCCACGCTGTGAGCGTTATGTGCTAGGTCCAAATGTATGAGGAGTTCATTTCATTCTACATATGATATCCTTTACCAGCAAACGATACAAATCTCGTTTTACATCGGCGAAGATATATTGAATAAGATGTATTCTCTCATTGTGAATATCGGTAACATGTGACATTTCCAAACGCGGAATACGATTGAAAGAGAGAAAGAAAAAAAACCATGATGAATTGGAATAATTTCGATAATCAAAATTGGCGTGAAAGGTTCTTCGAGAATGGAGGGTTCTCAATGGTTTACTTATGCTTAGAAAGTTTTGGGGGAGTGTTGCATGACATTCCAATTCTAAGACTACAAAACCCTTACATTTGAACCGCTAGAAAAGTCAATTAATCTAAAAAGTGTTACTTCCCATTATAATAAAATTCGTATACAACACGCGCTGCCATTGGTTGAAAGAGCGTGCTCTAAAGCTGTCACGCCATCTGCCAAATTGTACTATGTTCGACCTTTTCCGGGACTTCTTTTTAGCTTTTTCCCGATAATTGAAAGTGACATTTCGGAATAAGCGAGCTGGCAAGTAGCAACAGAAGAACCAAATTAAGGTTTGTAAACATACCAGGCGCCGTAATTTACGTTATTAAAACGTGAGCAGATATGAAAACCCTCAAAGGAAAAACAAAACAGACATTCCGAGTTTTAAAGATTAATTCACGCTCAGTTAGATTGCAAGCTTACGTACGGAAATAAAAATCAACACAGCTAACACTCATATAGTATATAAAGTTCAGTGTTCAAAAACAAAACAGAACAAAACAGAAATGATGAAAAATATAGCCAAACTGGCATAACTGTTAAAATTTCTCTAATCATGACGGTGTCTGAGCGAATCTGATCATGCTGAAGTCCATCGCGGCTCGCTCATCATGGCGATCTCCGGTCATCACAGAAAAGCAAACCTCAGAAACTACATCGGCCGCCCTTCGAGTGAAAAAAATAAGAGCTTGCTCTGATATCCTTTCCGATGCGTTGAGTGGAAAGTCACATCTGTCACTGCAGCTGAGTTTTGCCTTGCTGTCATCCCGATCCTAATGTTCCGGTGAATTCGGCTGCACTCAAGAAGTGGGGAGAAACACGAGACGTATTCCTATTTGTTAATTAAATTATTTATATTTCCATGGCTGCATGCAAGGAGTCTTCTCATTGCATTGTCGCTTTCGAGTAATGACGCTATTATTCTGAATACCATAATACTTCTTTTACATTAAAACATCACACTTACAAAATACATGGATCAACATGGAAACATATTTAATGAAGCATAACAACCCAAAATAGCAGCAGAAAACACCTCAGGCGTTCTGTATTGGGCGTCTGCAAACTAAGGAAGACTAGGAACCAAAACTTCCCAGCTAGCCAGCGTGCTTTTTTCCTAGATTTTTTGCACAAAAAAGAATATGTCATTCATTTCAACAGGTCCTCTGTATTCAACGTGGCGGCAAAAGGTTTTTACTCATATCAATAACTGCTCAACAACAAACCTACGATGGCTATTGAAGCAGTGTGAAAATAGAAATAGCGTGATATTTTGGATGAAACTAAAAGATCTTTCTATTTGAAGAGGCAGTTGTCACAAATTTATTTATATTTCTGGACCAATATACGCGGTGTATGCACATCCGCATTAAGAAAATAATTTCATTTGAAATTTACACTTCTTCTCGTGCTCAATATTATGGTGAGGAAATCGAAATTTGAGTGGACAAGATTCGATGGGCAACAAAAATGTGCAGTGATTATTATATCGTAGATTCAGTAGCTTGAACATAGGAGACGCGGTTCATCGTGTTGTTTGAACGAACGTCAAATACGTCGTCATTTACGTTATCATTTTACCTGTGAGAACATAAAATAATCAACAGAGATCGAGGACAAAGTAGACTTTATTTTGACAAAAAGCTTGATTAATAGGCCAAGGCCAATGAATTTGGGAGGAATTTGTTTCCGGCTTATTATTAGGAAGGGTACGTTTTAAGTGGATGGGCTAATGTTATTGAAGCCTGGAACATTTGCACCGAGGCTGGAAAGAGAAGCTTATTCATCAGGATGTCAGTCCTCGTCTGTTCCTGATTAGCGTCAAAATTTGAATTTGAAGTCTTGAAATCAGAGATGCCCGGAAGGATATATGTGCAAAAAATACAAAACAAATGTGGCCGTGATATTGTAAGCCACTCTTCAAAAAGTGCACTCATATCTACCGACTCCTTCATTTGATTGCTCCATGATGAGGTTTATCGCCACGACACAATTATTTTAAGTTCACTGGAATATCGTTGTGGCCGAAATATTCCCGGGGTGTAAAAGTGTATCAGGACTTATTAAAAAATCCAGCAGTCCTATTAAGTGCATGAATATAGGTTGCTAAAAAGAAAGTTATCAACACTTTAATGGTAATCGTGAACAGGCGAAAAATGTTCCTGCACTTGTTCAAAGTAATCCTCTATTTAACACTTTCGGGGAGAAAATGTGGCCTTGATATTGTTAGCCACTCTTAATAAATGCGCTCATATCTGCAGACTCCTTCATTTGAGTGTCTAATGATTAAGTTTATCGCTTGCACGCAATTATTTAAGTTCACTGGAGTATCGTGGTTGCCGAAATGTTCCCGAGCATTGCAAGTGTATCACGATTTATAAAGAAACTAAAAATCTCGTAGTCCTAGTAAGTGGATGATTATAAATTGCCAGGGCTTGTTTTAGACGTGCCGAACCCAATTCATTCAGGTTCGACTATGGAGCCTCACTGGGGCGACAGCTGATTCAAAGGGCGTATCATGTGTCGCACCTAATATAAGAAACGCAGGAGACTGGGTCTGATAACAATTTTCGCGCCAAAATTCAACTTTCTAATTGGTGGGTTTGAAAGAAAGGATAGCTCTCATTAGGGCGCTTTCTCAGAGAAATCAGCGCAGGAGGATGTCTTCAGAAGGTGCTCTCATGTTTGATGCATTACGAAGAAGGTGGATTATTCTTTTCTTTTCCTTGGATGGGCTTTTAATGCTCTCACGTAAGCAATCTATGGCTACCGATAGAGTTCATCTGTTCTCGTCGTTTCGCAGAATGATAAACAATCCTTCACTACTGGTTCCAGTTACTTCCACTTGTCTCTTCATCTTTTAGTGAAAGCACGCCTTGCAATACGCCACTGAAGCCTCTGCTCTCCAACTAGGAACATCTTAGCTAACACTGAACATTGCATCCGGAACTGCTCTTTTCATGTTAAACACGTGTGTGTTGCGTCTTTAAACCAAGACGAACACATGCCTTTTTCTCTCCCCGGCATCTTGTTTGCGCATGACCTTTACTCCAACTGGAGATTTGTGGGTAGAACATAATTAATGTGATTTATGTGAAGTATATGCATTTAGTTCAACACATGAGAAGAACGGCATCTGTGTAAAAAATCCATTTAAGAAAAAAGAGACTTGACTCCAAACCTCCGTAGAAAATATGTATAAACTTGTTAAACAAACCACAAGATTTGGCTAAAACGAAAACTCCAAAACTTCTCAAAATTCCAATCAAAAGAGAGACAAATTTACGCGAACAAAAGCTTACAAAAAACAACTTAGTAAAACCCCGCGAAAAATGTCCGTCAATTTTTCCATTGTCAAGGTTAGAGTTCTTTGACGTGATTGGCTAATTTGTGAAATCACGCGTACCGTGCGTGAATATAGAAAGAATGCAAAGGGAGTAGAGGAAGAGAAAAATTGCTTTTTGAAATTTAAAAACGAAAGAGATTTTCTACATTCTGAATCAGCTGCCTCTCCATTGTCGAATAATCCGACAGACCTAGTCGAACTTGACGATATTTGCCGCAGCTAATTATAGCTGTAGAACCGAGCTGACTCAGACGTCGCTCTTTTCCGGACTTAATTCATCAATTAGTTTCGGCACATGAGTGGAAAGACGACTGAACTAAGCTTAAAAAAAAAAAAATTATAAACTCTTAAATTGTGATAAGCTGGCGAAAACTTTTGCTGCAATTGTTCAAAGTCAACCTCTGTTTTGCACTTTCGAGAAGAAAATGTAGCCCGGATATTGTTAGCCACCCTTAAAAAGTGCACTATTATCTAAAGACTCCTTCATTTGGTTGTTCCATGATAAAGTTTATCGCCAGGACGTGATTATTATAAGTTTACTGGAATATCGTGGTTACCGAAACATTCCCTACTATTGCAAGTGTATCAGGACCTGTAAAAAAATCCAGTCGTCCTATTCAGTGCATGAATATAAATTGCTTAAACAAATTAGAAACACTTTAATGGTGATTAACAGGCCAAAAATGTGCTGCATTTGTTTCAAGTCAAACGCTATCTAACACTATCAGGGAGTGAATTGTCATAATGACACTGCAAATTTAGGAAAAATATACCACTTCAACCCTTTCATCGTTCTTGCGCCACACGAGTTAAGAAATTTCGAACACTTCCCCTTTATGGGGGAATGATCAAGGCAATATATTTCCGCATCAAAATCAAGAGTACCAATTGCAAGAAGTGTTTTGAACGCCTAATAGAACAAAGACGAGACAGCAATTAAAAAGATAAGAGAGTAATCTCTCTGCATCTGCGTAAATCTATCAGTAAAATGACCTTATGCGAGTTTACATAAACGGAACCTAATGGGAGAAAAAAAACACTTAACATAAACACGTCATTGACTAAACATCGTTTTCATCCTGGGGCCTTTGAAGTAGTTTGGCTTGCCTAGTTTTCTTAGCTAGAACATTGAAAAAACATTGGATTAAAATGTTTATCTAGAAGTGTTATTCTCCCCTTTGTCTTTTCCTAATAAACTGATCCGTTTGAAGAGGCGAGAAAATGGTATAAATGATCATAGTGCAGCTGTAGAAATGTTCTGGGTTATATCGTCTTCTCAGCCGGTTTCATCAGATTACAACAGTATCACGCAGGTTTACATACTTAACTGAAATATACGTGAACAAAACTGATCGAGCAATTTATCTGTTGATAAGGCTTAGAACACGACCACGCAATATGGAAATCATTCACTTTTATCTGCTATCAAAGGATATAAAATGCACTGTACACCCGGCGAACGAGCCAGAGGCACAGGGGACTTCGCCATGAACAGGTTTCTCCTTATCGCCGTTTATGGATCAGTTTTTGGCATTGAGTATGACTGATTATGGAAAAGAAGAGAATACAGCAGGCTGGACAGAATCGTTAAGTTACTAAGTTTAAAATTGTAGATATCGTATCCTTTATTGCCACCAATTAAGCATAGAGAGGAAAAACGATACAAACTCCACTATAAAATTGTAAAGCCCCTTTGGCCCAAAAGAAGTTTGATTTAACTAGTATGACAAAAAATACCCTTACAAACCTATTTATTTACTTTGGGGCTCTCAATATTTGTCTCCAATCTATTGGTTATTTTCTAAGGTTATTTTTGGTACTGTATTATATGAAATAACACACAATGTTGGCGTTTAGAACTGGGCGTCTCTCTATACCAAAAGCCATGGAGTGAACTTTAAAATAATCAGGCTTTATATCATCATCATCATCATCATATTTTATTTGCCTTATTTACATAATGCAAAAAAAAATTATTTACAGTGGTTATAGCTAGAAGGCGAGGAGACCCAGGAAGCCACCGGGCTTATGGGAGAGCCACCTCACTTACATTAATAAATAAAGTAAAGAAAAAGTGCTGCGAATGTGCGGCTAGGCCAATTCAAGGATTAAGTAAAAACTCTTGCATTTTCGTCTTAAAACTTAGAAGGTTTGACGAACGAGTGACTGAAAAAGGAAGAGAGTTCCAAATTTTAGGACCTTGGTAAAGAACTGTAAACTGCTTGAGATTTGTACGGCACAAATGCGTTCGATAATTACTGGCTGTTCTGGTACCATAGTTGTGAGTTTGGCTATTTGTTACAAAAAGATTGAGAAGCAATGGAGGCAATAAGTTATTTATATAATAAAACATGAATTTGGCGATTTCAAACGTATTGACTTAGAAAATATCTAAAATTCCTAGTTTGGAGAATAAAGGAGCGGAATGGGCTCGATAGTCTGAGTTGGTGATAGCCCGCACAGCTCGCTTTTGGAAGTAGTAAATTCTATTTAAGTTAGATACGTATGTGGACGACCAGGCACAGTTACAATAGACGATATAAGGATAAATTAAGGTGTAGTACAAAGTGAGCTTGGTTGTAGAGGATAAGAAAAAGCGAGACCTGAATATAATACCTATTGATTTAGCGATTTGTTTACATACATAGCTGATATGGTGTTTCCAAGTGAGATGATCATCAATATAGACCCCAAGGAATTTAGTTACGTTAGATTGTTGTAGGGGCTTACCTCCAAAGGAGAGAGAAATACTGGGGTTAAATTTCTTCTGTCTGGGTTTAAAAATTACGTAGTTAGTTTTCCTTGTATTAACTGAGAGCTTATTGCATTTTAGCCAGACATCAATATTTTGGAGTTCATCATTAAGTACGGATTCTAAGCAATTTGGGTTTGAGTGAGAATAAAAGATACTGGTGTCATCAGCGAAAAGCAGAGGGTCTGTTAATTCAGAGGCATTAGGGAGGTCATTTATGTATAGAATGAACAATAGAGGGCCTAAAATCGAACCTTGATGTGGTGGTTTTTATTATGATGGAAATAAAACAAGTTCAGCAGCTAAAGATGTTGATATAGAAAAGCTTACAATGTTCATCTCAACTAAAGTGACTTTAATCAGAAAACTAAAGATGGTTACTTCAATAAAAACCGACCAGAAGGTTACACTGATGATGAAGATGAGGAGAGATCGTCAGACCCTAAATGGTGCAAAAATAGGCGACGCTTGAACAGAAGGCGGGCAAAGCAGACCGAGGCGAGGCGCACGAAATTCCGTCCTGGTGTGCTGAGACGCCGGCGGAGATGGGGATAACGTATTTCAAAAGCCGAGGTAAATTATAAAGGAGAGTCCTCAGCTGATAATATAAATTTGTTTTGTTGTCTCACGACAAAGTCACTAGACGTAGATCGATGTGATCTACATCTAGTGACCCTGTCGTGAGACAACAAACAAATTTATATTACCATCCAGCTACCACGATGAAACAACAACCTATTTCATAAAAAGTCCTTGGCTGCTTCTAAACGACTTTTCTTCTAAGTAGTAGTCAGTTGAGAGCGCCCGTCTCTCACAGCTTTGGTAATGGTGAGATTACCTTACCCGGTGACACATATATTTTGTCTTAATTTGTCCCGGTTCCCACACATGCTCCAAAGGGCAGGGACTATATTGTTTATTTTTAATTCTAAAGCAACTGAGCGACTGTTGTTGTTACAGTTACAGAAACAACATTTAATGTTTCCATTAAATATAGCATACCTTGGGATATCCTCATCTTTGTAATTAAAGATATTCATTATCCATACACTCTACACCCAATACCCTACATTATGCTGCTGATTATCAAATTTTTATTTTATCACTATTAGTTTATTATTTTTGTTATTATTATTATTAATAATATTATCGTCATTATTATTATTTCACCAGATTTATCAGCACAGTCCAAACTCGATGACCAATAGACGCCTTCAATCAAAAAAATCCATTTTTGCAGGAATACAAAGCTATCATAAAGTAAAACTTTTAGATATCAGCTTATTTATGTACCATAAAATAAAAATTTAAGTGATGTCTTTTATTCTTATGCGAATTTGGTTTGAAAATAAAAGCCATAAACAGGAACTTTGCCCCGATCCCTTATGTGCTCAAAGGCGGTAAGCTTTCCTTATCTTTCTAGACGTTTTGACCCCTTTCAAAAAATAAAAAATAAAAAATAAAAAAATAAAAAATCAGTGCTTACATATATGTTATTTAACGGCTGAGGGTCGGTCCGTATGGTGAAAAACTGTGACCTTGACGAAATTCTTTCCGAAGGAACCCGAATGATTTAGGGCTGTAAGTACGGCAAGATCTTTCATAAACTGAACAGTTTTTGAGCGAGTAAATGGTAGTTAAAATAGAGGTGATGCAAATTCAAGAGAGATGCCTCAGCGAAACATTTTCATTTCCGTAACGATAATTTAAAAGGCTTCCAAACAAACTTTGAAACATTATTTTTACAAGTATCTGTCACAATCTGACACCTGTCAATTAGAGAGCGCGTAAGTTAAAAAAAGTGTGAGAACATTTGAAAAAAACGTAACTAGTTTGGTAAGGACTGTCACGACAATGTTTTCTTCAAAAACAGTCAATGATCTAACGGAAAGTATTGTTCACTCTCATCTTCGAATCATTCATGTACGAAGATTTACCTCTGTTCATTAAGTAAACGGCGAGGAAAGTAATTGTGAGTAAATTCAATTTTCTTATTTTCAAGTTGTGAGAGTTTGCTCGTTTGTTTGCTGCAATGGCTTGTGTACATCTGGTCTTTGCTTCACAAAAACTAAATTCGAATGGCACACTCCAACCAGACACAAGGGGATTTAATGCGGCCTTTTCTCTAAAAATTCCTTCAATTTCTGTTATGCAATTTACGGTACAAATGTTCAAATTGAACGGACTTGGAAAGACTCACCGAGAGCGTATATTTGTTGTATAACTTAAATTTAAACTTCGCTCGCTCTTTAGCTGCGAACAAATTGCTTGAGAAAATTCAGGTATTAAATGAATGAAAGTTCCATCGTTCAGTTTAACTGTAACCAAATACCTCACGTTTTAACTTTCTTGGTACTTTTTGTGAACGACTAAAGTTAATTGCAGATGGGTTTTAGGCCGCTTGTTAACCAACGTAATGACACTATTGTTTATACAAATTCATTATGAAACCAATATTTTTCTGTCAACCAAAGTGATTTGAGTGAGAGAAAAGAGAGGATTCATAAGTCATTCATCGGCTTGAGGTAGTGACCGACGAGTTTGCTTAAAAATACTGCCCAGCCGGAAAAACGAGATATATTTATGAAAAATGGCAACGAAAGTTGGGACGTACTTGGCGACTCACGAAAGCGTTACCGTGGTCCGCGGGCAGAGATAGGAAAATACTGACCGGGTAAGGAACCAATTAGATTGCAAGATTCGTTACCGTGCCCTCTCAAAAAAAAAATAAAATCAGTTATTAAAAAAAAATAATAGTACTGATAAATTCAAGCGCTCAACGCTTTTGACATTGCTGCTTCTTGCAGAACACAGAATGCTCTTGACCTCTCTCAGCAGCGTGAAATGTTGAGATTTTTTTCTTTGTCCCACGTTCGAGCGTTCGAGACTAAAAGTGTTAACAAAAGTTACTTTAGATGCGATAGTGCTTGAGTTACATATTACGTGTTTTATTTGATTTTACGCAATGTATCTTTTACCACTAAGTGAAACAAATGTCATTTTACATCAGCGAAGATATATAGAATAAAATGTATTTTCTCATTGTGAACATCGATAATAGACAATATGAGACTTCCCACATTCCTCAACTGTTCTTGATATAAGCTCCTGGTAAGAATCAAGCTCATAGAAATCTGAACAAAGAACTTACAGGAACGATGGAAAATATCTTGAGGCGCTGCCTTCTGGATTTGTCACATTTTCAAACGCGGAATACGATAAAAAGAAAGAGAGGAAAAAAACTCTATGTGAAATTGGAATAGTCTTGATGAGCAAAATTGGCGTTTAAGTTTCTTCCAGAATTAAGGCTCTCCGTGGTTTGCTTATGCTTGGGAAATTTTAAGGGAGTGTTGCATGATATCCCAAAGAACGTCTAAGACCACAAAAACCCCTGCGATTGAACCCTAGGAGAATTCATCAAATCTGAAAAGTATCTTAAATTTTGTTTTGGTTTTGTTTTTGTTTTTGTTTTTTCTCTGGAAAAGAGCTTCTAAACGATACGATCTTTTTAACCTTACAGTTGAAAATTGCATATATCAGATACGAAAACAACACAATCTTTACGAGCGCAATCACCTCGTAGATAAACTGCTAAACAACCAAATTTAGAAGCACTCTAGATAATAAGAGAAAAAGGAAATTGCTACTTCAAAGCCAGCGCGCTCTTTAGCACCCACTTTCGAGAAGTAAATTATCCCCATTGCACTAGTGGTTTTAAATTGTAGTTTAAACATTCATGAACGCTAAGATGAACAAAATAGTAAAGCTTACTTATCTACGCAATTTGACTAAGGGTTGCTAAAAGTTTTTTGACTTACGGACTAAACGTCGAGGGCTATAAAGGGACGAGAGCGATTGCAAATAACACATATAAGGCTTTATAATATAAGGCTAGTGCATAAATAGAATTAGTTTACTGTCGTATATCAGTTTTTTTATAACATCATCCATTTTGGAAACATTTACACGCAATGAAATTTTCTTTTATCTTGTGATCATATCACCATAACGTGTTATTATCCAGCCTACCTGAATTATTTATAGCAATAATAAAGCACGAATCGAGTTCAAATATCCCGCGATATTGTACCGGTTATTTCTACAATCGATCATTTTGTACTGTAAAAAGGTAATACGATATGTAAGCGTTAAGCAGCATCTGTCACAAACTGCTTCTCTATTTGCTTTTCTTTCCCTGCATTATGATGTACCTAAAATAAGTAGTCGGATAATGAACACTTTTCAAAAGTTTTGATATGAAGAACCGCTGAGTATTGTTACACGTTCTTTGGGCTCTTTAAAATACGTTGCAAAGGAAGAAAGGCATCGACGCTGATTTATTCCATCCTTATTTATTGATGTTTTAATTTAAACAATTGTCCATAGCCCATGCCACCTCAAATGAAGGCTGCCAGACTAAACTGCGGCGAGATTAGAACTTTATTGATAAAATATTTGATAGTTGCACTTTTCACTTCCCCTCCTTCCCCTCATTACAGCAAAGCGTGTCAACACGGAACACCAAGAGGACGTGCTTTCATTTTCTTTTGACATAGGAACTCTTGCTTCAATTAATGGGACTTTTTTTCACCCCTTTATTTTCTCCAAGCTTAAATTTCTTTCAACTAATTAATTTTAAAACTCACAGCTTATTATCGAGTTCACACTATCAACTCAATATTTTACCGGGGGAAAAAAAAATGAACAGCCGTCTCAAAAGAAGCAAACTATACTCGTGTCAGTACCTTAAACTTTTTTCATTCTTTTATATTTTCTTAAAATTGCGCGTTCATACAAATCCATTACATCTTAAGATAATGTGTTACACTTGCTTTTCTGCTAAAACATGATGCAAAAGTGTACATGGGCGAGATATTGTTAACTACGTTGAGAAAGTGCGTTCATGAATATCAGCGTCTCAAATAAATTTCGTGATCGAGCACTTTATCTGTTGATAAAGAGGGCTCTTAGAGCTCGAAATCAATATGGAAATCAATTACTTGTACCACTATCGAAGGTTATGAAATGCACCGTGTATCACGACGTAAGAGTCTCCGACGTGGGCTCATCAAAATACGACACAGGAAAAAAGGGCATCGACGCTTAATTATCATTAACATTTATTGATATCCCGATTTTAGAAAAAGAAAGCTGACAGAATAAATTGCAACAAGAAACGAACTTGATTGGAGAAATCTTGGTTGGTCTTGCATACATTTTTCTTTCCCTCTTCCCTCGTTTCTTTGCAGAATAGCGTGTCTTCATTTTCTCTTAGAGGTCGAAAGTCGGAATACATAATCAGAGTTACTAAGTATCCTAATTTTACCGGCGCCAAAAATAGACCTGTTTCCTCTCACCCTTGACGTAATAATAGTAGAGGAAACATTTTTTTTCACACCATATGCTTAAGGCTACCAGGAAGTGGAAAGACTGACGGACTGAACGCCAAAAACATTCGTGCCTGGGCTGGGAGAATTAGTTTATTTTTCAGAATGTCGTCCTCTTCTTTCATTAGTTTGATTTGGAGATACCCGAATGCAGAAATCTGCCTAGGCACGACGCAAATGTGGACGTGACATTATTTACCACTGTAAAATAGTGCACTCATATCTGGCGACTTCCCCGACTCCCTCTATTTCGTCAGACATTGAAAATTTTGTTCAGTGACTTCTCCTGTGAATTTATTTTGAACCTGCAATTTGATTTCGGTAACCAAGACAAGAAATACTAGACCACCGAACAGTTTTTGAAGTATAATAATGATCACAAAGTTATATTTAAAAAATGCGAAACTTAGTGCTTTATTGACATTCAAATCAAGGCCCCTTTGATGTACTCTCGGATGGTTCGGGAACTATAAAATTTAACTTCTTAAAATTACTCCATCGTGAACATTATTGCTTGGATAGTTTTATGTAGCTGAAGTTCCCGTCAGTCTTTAAAACTGGGCCACCCTTGATAGTCTTTGCTATTCTGTTAAAAGCAAAAGGAAAATAATAAAAAAGATCGATATGGAAAATAACAAAGAACGAGTAACCGTCTAGATATTATTTCGCGAAGCATTGACAAATGATCCGATACATTTGTTTTGCATTGTTATGCCCAAGAACTCTGGGTAACCAATTGTGTATCAAAGTTGAGTTGTAATGAAATCCAACGCTTTTTTTGTGTTGGATGTTGTTTATGTTCATAAATCTGCACAAAAAATAACCAAGGAAAGTTTTCTCACGTTATTAGAGTTCTTAAAAGTAGTCATCTCGACCAATTACTGTGCGGAAGTAGCAGCGGATATTATTTTTACGTAGTTATACCTGCTTTCTGGTTAAAAACTGATTGAGATGCTTAAACTTCACTTCTGACCACGCGAGATCTGGGTACGAAGATAGAGCGAGCTTTAAAAGTGTCAACGTGCAAACCAAACATACAATAGCGTGATGGCTATTTGAAAAGGTGTTTTAAGGCAGTTTAACTCGATGCAGTTCTTAGGTGTTGGAATCTAGAGTTTCCAGCGACTGCACCCGTAATATTCATAGGCCTTCTATGCCGGAAAAAGATGTCACCAAAAATAAACCACCGTGGGAGAGATTGCCAAAAGGCGACAGATTCGAAAGTCTAAGGATGCTCAGATACCGATTTTGACGAAGTTCTATTCAATTACGTAAAATAATATTCGAGTAAGCTTTATCGCGTTTGCAAATAGCGAGGAAACTGCCTTTGCAACCCCCTTTTTTTCGGCTTTTAAATAAAAAATTAAGAAAATCAAGTTAATTATTATAAAAAATACTATCATTGCCAATCTACATAAAAATAGATGAATGTACATACATATTTCGTTTACAAGTTCGAGCTCAAATTCAACAACTTCTCTCACGCCCCTGAGCTGCCACGGTTTAAGCTCGCTCCAGTCCCCACAACCAACCTCCGACTCATACCCGCGGAGACTCTGCGAAAGAAAGATCAACCAATATCGCGACGACATTCTTTCAAATTTGTAAAACGCGGTTTTTTGACCCGGAATCTATATATGTCTAAACAAATTTACAATAAGAATTCCTCTCTTTTTCTTAAAGGTAATTGTATGTTTAACATCTCAGTTTTTGTTTACCTGAAAATTCTGTTACAGCAGGAAAGTATATATGTAATCGAAATCTGATCCAATATTTTCAAAGAGGACAATTTCCATGCAAATATGAAAAGAAACATGCCAGGTAATTGCAATCGATGAATATTGCGTCCTTAGATGTGAAGAAAGAATTATTTAATCATTTAATCAAATTATCATTTCAAAAGTCGCTTTGAAAATGTTAGGAGAGAATTGTGGTTTGCATTGGTTACTAAACGTCTGAAGAAAAATGTAAATGTCTTAAACCATTTTTTACCCAGATTTTAATCAAAACCCTTGCCGATTACATACCAAAAAGCTTTATTAACACTTTCTTATACCTCATTCCAACTTTATTTTTAAAGAATGATTGAAAATCAAAACATAATTGTTTGATTGTTAATTGTTCCTGCGTAAACCCTAGATCGTTTTCCTTTCGAGATCAACTAAACATTCTAAGAAAGAGCAGTCCTTTTTCGCGGTTAGTCATTCCGATGACGTCTACGGCCACACCTTCTGCGTCTACGTCGTTGTTTTTGTTGACGGCCGCGGCTGTCGCTGTCCCCTGGATACCGATCTTCCTTTACTGCATCTAATGAACTTTGTTCAATAAAACTGAAAGAAAGTAGAAAAAAAACAATGATATAAACAAAACGAAACAAAAAAAAAACAAAACAAAACGAGGATATGAAATTCTGCTATATGCGATTTTCACGGGTCATTCAATCTTAGAATCCTTCGATAACCAGTTGAGAATATTCACCTTTTGTCAAAACGAGTGAAAGTTATCGACAGCCCTAAAAAGAAGATCGTCTGTAGTTTTCCTATGACAAGGAAATTTATTTTTCAATTGAACTTTGCAGTCGTGCAAGGTTTCTTCAGCCTACACGGAGAACTTCTAATAAGCAACAGTAGGATTAACCCTTTGTATACCAAGGGGGGTGGTATTTAAATCTCCCCGTTCAAAACGTCCAAATCACAAAAAGCCTCAAAATTCGCCCAAAAACAAGCTCGATGGAAGAAATCCTCGAAAAAACTAATTAACGACTTTATGTAATTTACATTGAAATGTAGTATTAGTTTCCAGCCCCTCAAAGTGCTCTTTTCAGGCCGCCCGAATGGGGTCTGTATTTAAGTGGCCATATATGGCCACTTGGTACGCAAAGGGTTAAAAGAAAAATTATTCAGGGCTAATTTCTCTCTCTTACCTCTCAGCTTCTGCTGCTTTCAAGTCAAATACACCTTTTTCGATTTCGGTACTGTTTTCTCCATCTTGCAGGACAAATCCCTTGGCTAGGATAAAGCCGACCGACACTAAAAGGAGCAGTCTGTTTATTTGTCTCATTTGCAATTGATTAGCTTTTAACGGGGACTTTATTGTCTTAAAATCAATCAAACTCAGGAGAAAATGTCATGTCAACCGCCGCATAGATAAGCAGGTGTCCTTGTTGACGTCAAATATATTGGCACCTCTGGAAAACTTCACTGACGTCTGGCTAAACTTCTGAACTCAAAGATATTGGCCATTTAATTTTTTTCTCAGTTTGTGAGCGGGCGGTATTCTATAAATCCTGCAATGTGATTGGTTCAGAGAGCGGGCAGTATTCTACCCATCCGGCACACTCACTGCATTCAGGTTCTTTTCGCAACCATTTGTTAGGTTTTAGAAAAAATAAAAATGTTATTCACCAGCCAAGGTCAGTCCGTATTGGGAAAAAGTGTTCCCTCTGTCTTTTGTACCGCCCGAGCCATATATATTATATACATATGTATATTATTTCTATTTCCATGTCTGTAGGTAAGGAGTATTCTCATTGCACTGTTTCTTTCGAGTAAAAACGCAATTATTGTTAATACAATATTGCTTCTATCCAAAGAGTTTATTAGCCGTGAAGAAATACATAAAAGCATCATACTCTAAAAATGTATGGATCAAAATGGAAACATATTTAATGAGGCATAACAACCGAAAATAGCTTCAGAAAATACCGCAGGCGTTTTATATTGAGCGTCTTCAAATTAAGGAAGACTAGGAACCAAACTTCCCAACAGGCAAGCGAGCCATACTCAGATGTTTGCGCGAAAAAAAGAATATGTCATTCATTTCAGCGGGTCCTCTGTGTCTCTCATATCAATAACTGCTCAAAAACAAAGCTACCATACATATATTTATATTTATTTATAGTCATCCTCTATGTAGCATTTTTGGGAAGAAAATGTGGCCGTGATATTATTAGCCATTCTTAATAAGTGCGCTCTTATCTAGTGACTCCTTCATTTGATTGTTCCGTGATAGAGTTTATCGCCAGCACGCAATTATTTTAAGTTCACTGGAATATTGTGGTTGCCGAAATATTCCCGAGTATTGCAAGTGTATCAGGACCTATAAAGAAAAGCTCGTAGTCCTATTAAGTGCATGAATTTAAATTGCTAAAGCTTGGTTCAGGCGCCGCTACATTCTTGTCCTGACACCTAATAGAAAAAACGCGAGGCGAGGGACTGGATCTGATAACGATTTTTGTGCCAGATTCAACTTTCAAGATGGTGAGTTTGAAAGGGAGGATAGCTTTCATTAGGGCACTTTCTCAGAGAAACCAGCGCAGATGGATGTCTTCAGAAAGTGCTCTCAGGTGTGTTGCATTACAAGAAGGCGGAGGTTTCTTTTGTTTTCCTTGGTTGGGCTTTTAGTTTGGCTCCTTCATTTGACTGTTTCATGAGGCCAGGAGACCAGGAGGCGATTATTTTAAGTTCACTTGGATATCATGATGGCCGAAATACTCCCGAGCATTTCAACAATATCAGGACCTGTAAAAAAAAAAAAGAAAAAAATTAGAAACACTTTATAGTGATAAACAGGCGAAAGATTTTGCTGTAATTGTTCAAAGTTACTCTCAATTTAACTCTTTCGGGAGGTGAATTGTCATAATTACGCTGCATATTTCAGGGAGAATAAACACTTTCAAACCTTGTATCATTCTTACGCCACGCAAGTTAAGAAATTTCGAACACATTGAATGAATGATCAAGACATTATATTTCCGCATCATAATCAAGAGTACCAATTGCGAGAAGTGTTTTGAACGCCTAATAGAACAAAGACGAGACAGCAATTCAAATATGGCAGAGTAATCTCTTTGCAGTTGTGTTTATCTATTAGTAAAATGACCTCATACACTACATAAACAACAGAGTTTAACAGCAGAAAAAGACACTTCAGATACGTACGTTAATGACTAAATATCCTTTTCATTCTGGAGCCTTTGCAGTAGCTAATATAGAACATTGAAAAAAACACTGATTAAAATGTTTAACAAGAAGTGTTGTTCTTCTCTTCGTCTTTTCCCAATGAACAGACCGGTTTCAAGAGGCGAGTTATTATCCGGCTTACCTGAATTATTTATAGTAATAATAAAGCACGAATCGAGTTCAAATATCCCGCGATATTGTACGGGTTATTTCTACAATCGATCATTTTGTACTGTAAGAAGGCAATTCGATATGCAAGCGTTACGCAGTACCTGTCACAAACTGCTTCTCGATTTACTTTTCTTTCCCTGCATTATAATGTACCTAAAATAAATAGTCGGATAATGAACACCTTCGTAAAAGTTTTGGTGTGAAGAATCACCGAGTATTGTTACACGTTCTTTGGGCTCTTCAAAAAATACGGTATAAAGGAAGAAAGGCATCGACGCTGATTTATTCCATCCTTATTTATTGATGTTTTGATTTAATTTAATTTAATTTTGATTTGATTTGATTTGATTTGAATTGATTTGATTTGATTTGATTTGATTTTAATTGAATTGAATTGAATTGAATTTTAATTTAATTTAATTTAATTTAATTTTTAATAGCCCATGTCACCTCAAATAAAGGCTGACAGACTGAACTGCGACGAGATTAGAACTTCATTGGTGAAATATTCGATAGTTGCTTGCCACTTTCACTTCCCCTCCTTCTCCTCTTTGCAGCAAAACGTGTCAACACGGAACACCTTTTGGCATGGGAACACTTGCTTCAATTAAGGGGGAACTTTTTTGACACTCCTTTATTTTCTCTAATATTAAATTCCCTTCAACTAAATAATATTGAAACTCACAGTTTATTATCGAGTTCACATTATGACTCAATATTTTACCGGGGGAAAAAAAAAAACCAACGGTCGCCTCAAAAGATGCAAAATATACTCTCGTCGGTACCTTAAACTTTTTTCATTCTTTAACATTTTCTTACAACTTTGCGTCCATACAAATCCAATACATTTTAAGATAATGTATTACACTTTCTTTCTTATTCAATTTATCATTAAAAAGTATTTCATGAATTATATATGGGATTTAATGGCCCATAAACATGTGCAACATGAGCATATTGTAGGGTATATGGCCTGAACATGCATGTCAGAGAAACAGTTCATTTTTTGTGGTGTGATCGATCGTGAGAGTATCACTGTTGTAAGTCCTACCAACTGACGATTGGACAACTTAAGCGGAAGTGGGAAGTCATAATCAGAGAATTACCAAAGGCGGTCGGAGACGAAAATAGATCTTTTTTAGACAAAAAACTCCATTGTTCAAGCCAAATGACTGAAAAGTTGAGGAGATTGATTTTCCGCGATACGCTTAAAGATTGATAACCAGTGTGATGGCTGGCAGAGGTTTATTTCTTCAGATTGTCGCCCTCTTCTCTTATTTATCAGTACTGACCTCTTTGAATTCTTGTAATCAGAGATCCCCAGAAGTAGAGATCTGCTAAATCATGATGCAAACAAGCACCTGGGCGTGATATTGGTAACTACACTGAGAAAGTGCGCTCATGAATCGAATATCAGTGTCTCAAATAAATTCGTGATTGAGCAATTTATCTGTCGATAAAGAAGGCTCTGAGGGCTCGAAAACAATATGAACATCGATCACTTGTACCTAAAATTGAAGGATATGAAATGCACCGTGCACCACGGCGTACGAGTCTCCGACGTGGGCTCATCAAAATACGACATAAAGGAAAAAAAGGGCATCGACGCTTAATTATCATTAGCATTTATTGATATCAAAATTTTTGAAAAAGAAAGCTGACAGAATAAATTGCAACGAGAAGCGAACTTGATTGGAAAAATCTTGTTTGGTCTTGCATTTTTCATTCCTTCCTTCTTCGTTTCTTTGCAGAATAGCGTGTCTTCGTTTTCTCTTGGAGGTCGGAAGTCGGAATACATAATCAGAGTTACTAAGTATCCTAATAATATCATTATAATCACGAAATGTATAGAAGACCAAAGGTAACCGGCACCAAAAATAGATCTGTTTCTTCTGACCCTTGACATAAAGTTTCGTTTTCAGGCCGAGGTGATCGTGACTGAATAGTCGAGAAAATATTTTTCACACCATATACTTAAGGCTACCAGGAAGTGGAAAGACTAACGGACTGAACGCCAAAAATATTCGTGCCTTGGCTGGGAGAATTAGTTTATTTTTCAGAATATCGTCTTCTTCTGTTATTAGTCTGAAGCCTTAATTTAGAGATACCCGAATGCAGAGATCTGCCTAAGCACGACCCAAATGTGGACGTGACATTATTTCTCACTGTAAAATAGTGCACCTATATTTGGCGACTCCTTAAACTATATTATGTGCGTGTTTTGCTGTTACATACTCTAAAAAAATATAATAATAAACACGGGAAATATATATAGCTCAAAGCTTTAAAGCTAGCCTCTTTTTAGCTCTTTAAGAACATGAATTGTCATTCTAACCATAAAATGTTTATGAAACAAACAAACAGTATAAACGCTTTCGTCGTTCTTGTGCCTTGCAAGTGAAGTAATGTTCACAATATGGACAGTCAGAGAACGGGCCTTTATTAGCACTTCCTTCTCCATGTTAGGGTGATGACCGGTCAAGCAATATACGTCCTCTTTAAAATCAAGAGTGGTAAGAAGTGTTTAGAACGCCTTAGGGTAAAAAGTGACACCAGAAACTAAAACTAACATTTAGAAGTATTTCTGATACTGGTTGGATATGTTAAATGAATTTGTACTTTACATCATTTAAGTCGATAACATGACATCATCCAGTTTCTTGGAATGAAGTGATATATTATCATATTATATAGCCGTCGAGTGAATAGTGCTTTTCACGCGCGTTGATTGGCTGGTTCGGAAGTGATTAACAAGCACTATTCGCCTCCAAGCAGCCAACGAGACAACATTGCCTATCACAATTCAATCACCAAAAAAAAAATAAAATAAAATAAAGTGTCGGTAAAAGTGTTGGATATTTATCTCGGCACTTTGCGGCTTAGTAAATATCCACCTCTTTTCACCTTCATCACCCGCTGAAATGAACGACATATTCTTTTTTTCGCGCAAACATCTGAGTATGGCTTGCTTGCCTGTTGGGAAGTTTGGTTCCTAGTCTTCCTTGGTTTGAAGACGCTCAATATAAAACGCCTGCGGTATTTTCTGAAGCTATTTTCGGTTGTTTTGCCTCATTAAATATGTTTCCATTTTGATCCATACATTTTTAGAATTGTTTTAAAATGAATATGTTAAGAATTTAGAACAGATATTAAGTTCGGAAAACCCAATATCGCGTAATTTACGGAACGTTTTCGTACCAGAAGGAATGTTTTTGTCAAATACGTCCTCACAATTGGCTACTTCTAAAAAGCAAAATTCGATATTGGTAAAAAGGAACTCTTGATATCTTGATAAAGTAGGCTCCTCTAAGACGATTACCAAATATGGAAATCACCTTCTTATTCTTGCTATAAAAGGGTACAAAATGTACCATGCACCCAAGCTTGCGACCCAGAAGGGAGGACTTCGCCATGAACAGCTTCCTCCTTATCGCTGTGTACGGAGCGACTCTTGCTATCGCTTTAGCATTTACTTTTACTGAATACGGAAACGAAAAGAACACGACAGTCTATAAAAAGTCTTTGGATGACTTTGAACCGGAATTTGAAGATGCTTTAAGGTACCGTAGTTAAAGTAGAAATTCACTCTAAAAATCACATTTTATCACCACCGATGAAGTACACAGGTGAGAAGAGATTTCAGCCTCATCGAATTTGACTTCAACCGGGATGAAAAAAAAAACCAAACAAACAAAAATGGGCCCTAAGAAGCTATATAATATTTGGAGAATTAAGATAGCTTAACTTTACAAACAAATTAGTCAGCTCTATCAGTAAATAAAATGTTGAAATAGTCTTTCTAAGGATTTGTCATTCTTTGTATGTTAGCCAAGTTGGTTAGCTGAGGTAATGAACTTGCATATGTGTAGTGAACTTGTGGGGAAAATCCAGCAAAACTGACGTAAATTCATCATACTCCCAAAAACTATGCTTATTTGAGAGTTGACTTCTCTCGCATTGGATAAACCTTCGAAAGTGCACGTCTGCTGGGAAATGCGACGAAAAGTGCGATGTTGCCTCACCGTTCGAACGTTTGGAGGTGACGTTATCTAGGTGACAGGAAGGATATGTCGCTAGGCTGGAACGATATATTGCTCAGTTCAAACGAGACATCATTGGGTGGCATAGATAGCTCGTTCGATGTAAACGATACATCGAGGAGGCGAAATTATTAGCGAGCTGAAGCGATATATATCATTCGGCTGAAAGGATATATCGCTAAGAGAAAACGATTATTCGCTTGGAGCTTGACGATGCATCAGCGACTTGTAACGGCTGTTGGAACAATAGCCTTGCGATACATCGCCGATTTATCATTCCAACTGAAATATTGTTCAAATATTGCCGATATATCGGAATTATCGTAATAACGACGATAATCGTTTGCGCAGTACCGTAATATAACAAAATGGTGGCATTTTGAACTGAATGACTAGCTGGGTTAATTGGCTTTATCATAGAGTAAAAGGATATAGCAGCCACAGGAGATTAAAAACTGTTAATAATCTGTTTTCATCTGAATATGTTAATTTATAAAGGCTTACCAATATTTTATTTATTTATTTATTTTTTTTTAATTTAAGTGACATAAATTGGAATGCTGAGGATTATGGCTTCTATAAAAACGAACCAGAAGCTGACATCGATGATGAAAAAGACGATAACGAAGGCGAGGAAAGATCACCGGACCCCAAATCGCGTAAAGGGCGCCCCCGCAGGTCTCTCATCCATCCAAAAGTAGGACGAGCCCTATTGCGGCGCCGCCGCCGCCGCCATTCAGGAGTGCGCCGTCGGCGTAGAAATGGCTAAAGCATGTCAAACAGTTGATATCCATGAGGTCAGTACGTGTTAAGTCCTCAGCTGGCTCCAAATAACTTTCCTTCAAATATAGTAATCCATTCAGTAGGGGTGCAGCTTTGTTGATTATTCTTAACTATCACATGATTGGCCTTGGTTTGATTACCTTACCCAGTGTCACATTTTGATGCAGTTTGTTTCCTTTTCCCTTATCCACTCCGAAGGATTTAAAATTGGTTTAATGGTTTTCGTAGTTTCACCCCCCTCCCCCATTTCCTCCTAACAAACAACGCACCAGTAATTCCAAATTAATTGGGACTTATTTAATGTATGGTTTCATGCGACTGAGTTATTTAACTGTTTCACGCTATACGGTCGTACAAGCAACAGTAAATACTGAACCATTAAATAAAACCCATTCATAGGTTATCCTCACCTTTACAATTAAAGACATTTATTATACATATACTGAACACCAAGGTACCCTACATTCTCCCTTTGATTAATAAATTTGTCTTTCATTAATATTGGATCCTTTTATATTAACAGATTTATGGGAACCGTCCGAACTCGAAGACTAAAAGAAAAAATTTCATTTTGAATCCTTCTCTGCAGTAATGCGTGGCCATGACAAAGAAATCCTATTTAAACCCTAGCTAAACTTAGAAATAGTTTTGTTTTCATTATACTAGACCATTTCCTTTCAAAGTAATGTAAACGTGGGCAATAAGCAAGAAATGTAATTCGCGTATTTTTGTGCTCAGTTATATGAAACTTTCCTTTCCTTTTTCAAATGTATTGACCCCTAGTATCAAGGTCATTTTCCTAAAAGGTTTGACAAGATGTCATCACTTAACGGCGATAAAATAAAAATTGTATATTTACTAAATTAATTAAGATCAGTTATTTAAGGAAAAATTCAAATCGGGTCATTTGGGAAAAAACATGTTAATTGCTCTGTCATGAGCGTGGGTAAAAGGAAAAAAAATAAAAGAGCTTTAATTTCCTCAAGAGGATACGAACTACAGATATTCGAATTTTAAATTTCAATGCCGCACTGTTGAACTATAAAGAGCGTTATGTGCTAAGTCCAAGTGTATGAGGGGTTCCTGATTTGAAAAAAAAGAAAAAAAAACCAGAAAGTCCACCATCTCTTTTTTAACCTTTTCATGCAGTATACTCTTGACCTATTTCGGCAGCGCGAAATCTGGATAATTTTTCTTTGTCTCACTTTCGAGACAAAAAGTAGTAGCACTGGTTGTTATTTGAACTGTGATAATAATCGTGGTACATAAAACGTGGTTTATTTCATTCTACACATGATATCTTTTACCACCAAACAATACAAATCTCATTTCGCATCAGCGAAGATATAGGGAATAAGATGTATTCTCTCATTGTGAATATCGATAACAGATAATACAAGACTTCCCGCATTTCTCGCTTGTTCTTTTTAAAAGCTTCTAATAATAATAATAATAATAATAATAATAATAATAAGCTTTATTTCAACTGATAAGACTAATCAGCAATCTAATAGATTGGCTGGTATGAAGTAGTAATCAGCATGATAAATAGTATCAATCAAAATCAAAGGAGAAACCCTATAAAGAACTAAAGTATGAATTAAAATAACATAAAATATATAGAAAAGCTAATACTTATTTTAAACTACATAAATGATCAGATTTATCGTGTTCTAAAAAATATTCAAAAACTATCGCCTTAAATTTAGATAAAGACTGTATCTCTCGAATGTCCTTTGGTAAAAGATTCCACTCCCTAGCAGCAGCAGTACATTTAAATGACGTTTGGTCTTTGTAGCAACAATGTTCAATAAGGTAGAGTCTCTAAAATCTCTGGTATGAAAGGCTGATCTCTTAAGGAGATAGTTCTCTAATTGCTGTGGGCAATTTATATTATGTATAATCTTAAAAACAAGATTAAGTCTTAGGAATCTACGTCTACTCTCCAATGATAATAAGGAAAGCTTACTACGCATTTCTTGAGAACATGTATTACGATTTGTAGAGAGGATAGTACGCACGGCCTGATTTTGTAACCTTTCTAAACGCTGTGAGTTGTTCTTTCCACAGTGCCCCCATACGATACAGCCATATGAATAAAAGGGTAAGTTTCTAAAGAAACTGTGGTGCTGCGTCAGTGGGAGAGTATAGCAGGTAATTAAGTGTTAACAACTGGGTTGAAAACGTAAATTAGGCACCGTAAAGGGTAAAAAAGCTGACGTTTCGAGCGTTAGCCCTTCGTCAGAGCGATTGGGCTAACGCTCGAAACGTCAGCTTTTTTACCCTTTACGGTGGCTAATTAACGTTTTCAACTCAGTTGTTAACACTAAATTACCTGCGATACAGCCATAGTCTACTATGGGTAATATCGTTTGTTTATAGGTATTTAAAAGCACTCTTTGACTAAGAAAGGGTGCAATTCTACTTAACACCTTAAGCTTGGGATATATCCTAGAGGCTAAATATGTAATATGCTTGTTCCAGCTAAGAGTATTATCTATATAAACACCTAAATATTTGAAGTCTTCACACTGTTTCAGTAGCCTCCCATCCATAATGATTTGTAAGTCTGAAGCATTTTTCACTGCGTGTTTTGATCCAATCAGGATTGCTTCGGATTTCTTGTGATTGCAGATAAGACCATCAGTACTGAGCCGATCGGTAACTCTTCCAAGATCTTCATTTACATACTGTTCAGCAATTTTAACATCTTTAGAGCTGGTGTGAATGCCTGTATCGTCGGCGTGCAATACAATATCACAGCTATCACAAACGTCTGAAATGCTATCTATATGAATATTAAACAGAGTCGGGCCTAGCACAGAACCCTGCGGTATTTCATAGGTAATCGTCAATTGTTCGGAATCAGTTCCATCACATGAGACAAACTGGAGTCTTCCAGACAGATAGCTTTCAAACCACTCATGTTCCTTGCCAGTCACACCATGTTGAGCAAGCTTCTGTAGCAAGACATTATGGTCTACAACTTCGAAGGCTTTCTTTAAATCCAAAAACGCACATATTACTTTTTCTGATCTGTCAATAGCCATTTTCCATGAATCTACAGCTCGAATTAGGGCAACCATAGATGATGAATGTTTCTTAAATGCGAATTGGTGTTGTTTTATCAGACCAGCTTCTTGTGCATAATTAACAAGGGCCTTGTTTGTAAGAGATTCATGTATCTTAGAAATACACGGAAGCACAGATATCGGTCTGTAATTATCGCATTCTGCCTCTGACCCCCCCCCCCCCCCCTTAAAAACAGGACTTACTTTTGCGATCTTCCACGCAGATGGGTATCGGCCACAATTGTACGATTTGTTAAATATCTTGATTAAAGTTCCACTAATGTGGGGTGCAGCGATCTTCAAATACTTAGCCGAGATGTTGTCTGCACCAGTGGCCTTACTGAGGTTTATTGTCTTCAGAGCCATATACATATCTGAACCCAATAAAGGTTTCAACTTGAAGAGCTTAGATGGCGATGGCTTTATTGGTTGCGGTTCTGGGGGAGGTTGATTTGCCAACAATGTAGATGCAATCGTGGTAAAATACTGATTTAGTGAATTCGCTATAGCTGTCTTGTTAGTCACTTGGTTACCATCTATCAATAGTTTTACAATCTTGGTGCTCCTATCCTTTGATGGAAGGACTTGATAAAGTGTATTCCAGTAGGCTTTAGGGTTAGCTCGATTTTCTTGAAGTTTATTCTAAAAATAGGCTTTTCTGTCTTTCCTGTTACTGCTAGTTACTTGGTTACGGAGTCGCCTATATTTTTGCCAGTCTTCAGTGAGACCAGTTCTTATGGCCTTTTTATGCGCCTTGTCCCGGGTTCTCATCATTTGTAGCACAGAGTTGTCTAACCATGGGTGCGTTTGCTTTCGGAGTCTTTTCCTTTTGATGGGAAAGTGGGAATCAATTAATGATTTAAACAAGCACTCCCAAGCGGAATACATGTCATCCACGTCATCGAAAAACTCAAGAAAGGTCCAAGGAGTTTTCTTTAAGTCATTGATGAAATTTTTCCTACTTTCGTGGTTCCGAGTCCGCGTTGTCAAGATGCAATGCTTATGTGGACAAATTGCTGGGCCGTTCATAAGTCCAAAAACAGGGTAATGATCACTTATAGTTGTACTAAGAACTCCTGAAGGTCTGAACAGACTTGGGGTAGACGTAACGAGTAAATCAATAAGATCTTGTGTTACAAGTAACACGAGTGGGTTCTTGAATTATTTGTTCTAGTTCATTAGCAGCAAGAAATTCCAATAATCTCCTCCACGACGGTTGTCTTTTCTGTCCAAACGCTCCACTGAGTAATTAGGAATTGCCATTTCAGAGTCTTTGATAGAATTGTCCAGCCAGGTTTCAGATATAGCGATGATGGGAGGAAATACTTTGCTAAAGATCAATCTCAATTCATCGATATGTTGAAGAAGGCTTCTTGCATTTAAATGAACCAGCATGTTCTTACGTTTACTTATAGTTTGCGTATTTCTGTCCTGTATTAAACTTACTTCAGGGTCAAAACCTGGATTAGGATGAACTTCTCCACAGAGGGCTAAATTATCCAGTTGAAAAGAAGCAGTTGAATTGCAGTGATGGTAGATTCTGCGAAGGAAGAAGTGCTTCTTACGCTTGGGAACAAGCTTGAAATCAAGATGGCTGCCCAAACCAGAACGCTTTACAAAAGCGTGGCACAAGTTGGTGATCTCACCATGCGTCAAGTACTTTCCATTAGATCGTGGAGGCAAGCAACTCACTTCGGTTATTAAACATCTCTTGAGGTGCAACAAGCCTCTAGCGCAAAAAATTGTCAAAAAGAGGAGAATTTTGAGAGAGCGAGCAAAAGCACGTCCGACTCCCATGATGACCGCTGACCATTCTAGTAAGAATCAAGCTCATAGAAATTTGAACATAGAACTAACGGGATCGATAGAAAGTCTCTTCAAGCGCTGCTTTCTGGATTTGTGACATTATCAAACGCGGAATACGATTGAAAGAGAGAAAGAAAAAAAAACTATGATAAATTGGAATAATTTCGATAATCAAAATTGGCGTGAAAGGTTCTTCGACAATGGAGGGCTCTCAATGGTTTACTTATGCTTAGAAAGTTTTGGGGGAGTATTGCATGACATCCCAATAAACGTCTAAGACTACAAAAACCTACATTTGAACCTAATCTAAAAAGTGTTATAATTTTTGTTTTGTTTTTGTTTTTGTTTCTGTTTCTGTTTCTGTTTCTGTTTCTGTTTCTGTTTCTGTTTCTGTTTCTGTTTCTGTTTCTGTTTCTGTTTCTGTTTCTGTTTCTGTTTCTGTTTCTGTTTCTGTTTCTGTTTCTGTTTCTGTTTCTGTTTCTGTTTCTGTTTCTGTTTCTGTTTCTGTTTCTGTTTCTGTTTCTGTTTCTGTTTCTGTTTCTGTTTCTGTTTCTGTTTCTGTTTCTGTTTCTGTTTCTGTTTCTGTTTCTGTTTCCGTTTATGTTTTTTTGTTTTTTTTTCGGAAAAGAGCTGCCAAACGGTACGATTTTTTTTAAACTTACAGTTGACAATTGTTCACATCAGATACGCGAACAACACAACCTCAACGAGCGTAATATACCTCGTTGATAAACTATTAAACAAACACATTTAGAAACACTCAAGATAACAAGAGAAAAAGGAAATTGCTACTTCAACGCCAGCAGCTTAAAATCAAGTTCACGTTCTCTAACTCAGTATTTTACTGGGGAAAAAATTGATGACTGCCTTTGTTTAAAGAAGAAAACTATAATCGTGTCAGTACCTTATCAATTTTTTTATTCTTTGATATTTTCCTAACAATTGAAAATAACACGTTAAACTTTCTTTCTCATTCAAATTTTCTTTGGATAATTTTTCATGGAGTATGTGGGATCTGAAGGCAAATAAACGTGTGCAACGATGAGTATATCGTACGATATGTGGTTTCAACATGGGAGAAACGGTTCATTTTGTGTTGGATCAATCGTGAGAGTGAGACTGTTGTAGGTCGTAACAACTGACGTTTGGACAACTTAAGTGAAAGGGGAAGGTCATAATAAGAGAATGACCAAAGGCTATCGGAGACGAAATTTTCCGCAATACGCTGAGAATATTCAAATATTGTCAAAATGAGTGAAAGTTGTCAACAGCCCTAAAAAGAGGATCGTCTGAAGTTTTTCTATGACAAGGAAATTTTTTTTCTTAATTGAACTTTGCAGTCGTGGAAAGTTTCTTCATTCTACACCGAGAACTTCTAATAAGCAGCAGTAGGATTAAAAGAAAATACTATGTGAGGTTAATTTCTGTCTCTTACCTCTCCGCGTCTGCTGCTTTCAAGTCAACTGCACCTTTTTCGATTTCGGTGCTGTTCTCTCCATGTTGCAGGGCGAATCCTATGGCCAGGATAAAGCCGACCAATACTAAAAGGAGCAGTCTGTTCATTTTTCTCATTTACAACTGATAAGCTTAAAACGGTGACTTTATTGCCATAAAATCAGTCAGAATCGGAAGAAAATGTCATGTCAACCGCCGGATAGATAAGCAGGTAACCTCTTTGACGTCAAATATATTGACAACTCTGGAAACGTTCACTCATGTCTGCCTAAACTTCTGAACACAAAGGTGTATATTACCCATTATAATAAAATTCGGATCTAACGCGCGCTGTCATTGGTTGAAAGAGCGTGCTCTTAAGCTGTCACGCCATCTGCCAAATTGTACTATGTTCGACCTTTTCCGGGACTTCTTTTTAGCTTTTTTCCCATAATTGAAAGTGACATTTCGGAACAAGCGAGCTGGCAAGTAGCAACAGAAGAACCAAACAAAGGAAAGAAATGATGAAAAATATAACCAAACTGGCATAACTGTTAAAATTCATTCTAATCATGACGGTGTCTGAGCGAATATGATCATGCTGAAGTCCATCGCGTCTCCCTCGTCATGGCGATCTCCGGTCATCACAGAAAAGCAAGCAAAAGAAACTACACCGGCCACCCTTCGAGTGAAAAAATAAGAGCTTGCTCTGATATCCTTTCCGATGCGTTGAGTGGAAAGTAACATCTGTCACTGCAGCTGAGTTTTGCCGCGCTGTCATCCCGATCTTCATGTTCCGGTGAATTCGGCTGCACTCAAGAAGTGGGCAGAAACACTCGACTACGTTTCGTGTTTCTCCCTACACTTTTTTCGTGCTGTAGCCGCTTCCTAAGTGCTTTATAACAGAACAGAGTACAGTCAAGGCTTCCTATTTGTTAATTACATTATTTCTATTTCCATGACTGCATGCGAGGAGTATTCTCATTGCATTGTCGCCTTCGAGTAATGAAGCATTTTTTCTGAATACCATATTACTTCTTTTACATTAAAACATCATACTTACAAAATACATGGATCAACATGGAAACATATTTACAGTGCAACGACTTCAATCGGGGCCATCCAAGGTTATTTAACCAATCAGAAGCTGATTCGTTAACAAAGAATTTCGATTTTGTGGTTTTAAAAGCCAATCAGATTTGTTCCTAAATTTAACTTGGTGGTGGGAACAGAGGCGACAGATCCTAAAATACAAGTATCCTGAAGCGACCGCGATCAAAGTTCGGGATTTACTGACCGGTCAAAATTTATAAACAATTAGAAAACATGAATTGGCCTTTATTCCAACCAACAAACCTCATAAAAATACGGAAGCCGAAAAATGTGGATCTAAAGGGAAATCCGCAACGAATATATCCGACTTTCCATCTGTATATAGAACTTCGCTACTATGTGGTAAATACGGCCGATAAAATTGTCGGTCAAACCTTTCCCAGTAACCAAACATTCTCCCGCTTAGAGTTAAAGTTAAACAGACATTTAAACGCAACAACTTGAATTGTGTATTCACATGTAAACTGTAAACTCAACATTTCAACATAACATAATACAGTATAAATGATGCGGTCTTCCATTTACACTAGTGAAAGAATGTCAACATTAGCTCGCTTGTAACGCTCGAGGTCGTATTCTCTTCTTTTGAGATAAGATGCAGGCTGGGTAGAAACTTGTGGCTCGGTGACTTCTCCAAATCCGGCTTCCTCAGAAGTTTTGGCGGTAAGACGAAAAGTTTTGTGGCTGCTGGTGTTGTTGAGAAAGACAAAATTTCCCGCTGAAGGGCTGGTGAATGAAGGAGTCTGATCATAGGATACTTGCCTGGGTAAAGCGGGAAAAAGCTGTCGTGGTGGTAACTGTTCGCTCTTTAGGTTCTTTACCTTCTCTATTTCACTTTCGATGATTCGTTTCTCCGCCATCATTAATTTGTGAGGTGAAGGAAACAGGACATCGAGATCCGACGACTTTATGTATTTCAAAGAATCTACCGTGCGGAAACCTCTGCTTTCAAATTCCCAAGCTAGACGCTCGAGTTCGAGTCCATTAGAAATTGAACAAAGCCGTTGGTACACTTCACTTTTCGGCGTTGCCATCATGGCGAGAAAAAGCAGGAAATGACTCAAAGATGAACGCAAATTTTTATATTTCGATGCACATCGCAGATTACATACCAGCGTGACAGCTGTCAAAACTTTTCAGGCTTGAAAATTTCAATTCTCGGAAAAAAGATAATAAACCACGCTTAAATTCAATTTTATTACATTGTAACAACGAAGCCACAAAGGCTTTTTGTACTTATATTTGATGTTTCTACAAAATATTTATATGAAAAAAAAATAATAAGTAACAATGCACACTTACAAAATTTATTTTTATTTTCTCAAAAAGGTAAACCACTAAGTTCTTTGTTTATCAGATGTAATTTTTCTCGAGCACCAAGGCAATTCCAGCTAGTTTATCACGCGTATGATTGCCAGGTACAGATATTCACATAAAACAAGAAGATCAAGAACTCCTTATGAGTTTCTTTCTGTATCAAATACCCACAGTGCCTAAAATATGACATCGAATTCTTTTGCGTGATTCTGTCGCATGCTTCGTGAATGGCAATTTCTGTTTCACTCGCAGCCAACAACTGATTTCTGTTGAGAAAAGCCTTTATCTGGTGAAAACATAGTTCGCGAGTGTTCAAGTGCGGAGAGTACGGAGGCTGGAAAAGAAGATTTACTCCAGATTCACCAAGAAGATCCCTCAAGGCTCTTTCTGTGAATCTCCCGTGATGAAATGGACAATTATCCATGATAACAGTATCACCCCTTTCAAGGAGAACAGAACCATCCCGCCTCGTTATTTCCACAGCTTCCTCAAAGAAAAACAAGAGTTCGTTACCGTTGGAAACGCCTTCGAGTATATTTACAAAATCGACTCCCACACAGGAATGTAAAAGATTTATTGTAAAAGTTGCATTGGATGCAGATCTCTGGATTTCAAGGGCAGGAGTCCCGATTATTGAATTTCCGTATCGTCTGTTCATTGTAGTTTTTGTAACACTTGCCTCGTCGAAAAAGTGGATTGTACTGACAACCAAATCACTGACCTGATTAAGAGAGAAGTTCGTACGGGCTTCGATCTCTGCTTTTCTAGATTCAGACGGAAACGTGTGAATTTTCTTTTTTGTCATCAGTAGTTCGTTTCTAACGAATTTGATAATTGTATTTGGATGAGGCAAGTCCGCTGGGTGTAGAAAACCATCCAATACAAGTCTATTCTGTAATTCGGGGGTATAGATACTAGGTTTATAATTTTTTTCAATTTCAATGCATTCAGCAGCATCTGGAGTCAGAACAGTGTGACCTTTGTGGCGTTTTGGTGGTTGAAAACAAGAGTTTGTCAAATCGTAGTCACGCAAGACATTTTGAACAAAACGACGACTTGCACAAAGTTGTTGTGCAACTGTGCGCTGAGATACTCCATCGTGGTGAAGATCGAAGACCCTTTCGCGAACAAAGTTTGGTAAACGTCTACCGTTATCGAAAAGCCCACCAGCCTGATTGATTCTAGGTTGCACGGACATAATCTCGCACTTATCCAACACTAACTGCTTCTCAAAAAAGGAAGCGAAGGAGTATATACCAATGGTCGCTTTGTAATGATTGGCTTACGCAAACCACAGAGCGTAGAAAAAATTATTAGGGCCGATTTCTGTTTTGAAATTTCAACCGCTCAGGTATCTTTCAATATCGATTGAAATTTGTTCGACAAAGGGCCGCTTTGGTAATCGACATTTATTTATTGACTAAAACTGTACATACAGTCGGAAAATCAAACGCGGCCGCTTCAAAACACTCATCGAAATTTTGAATCTGCCGCGGCTGTTCTCACAGTTGAAAAATACAAGTTAATTTAAGAATTAAATTTGGTTGGCTTTTAAAACCACAAATCGAAATTCTTTGTTAACGAATCGGTTTCTGATTGGTTAAAAAACCTCGGGTGGCCCCGGTTGAAGTCGTTGCACTGTAATGAAGCATAACAACCGAAAATAGCAGCAGAAAATACCTCAGGCGTTCTATATTGGGCGTCTGCAAACTAAGAAAGACTAGGAACCAAACTTTCTAGCTGGCCAGCGTGCTATACGCAGATTTTGTGCGCAGAAAAGAATAAGTCATTCATTTCAACAGGTCCTCTGTATTCAACGTGGCGGCAAAAGGTTTTTACTCATATCAATGACTGCTCAACAACAAACCTACGATACCTATTGAAGCAGTGTTAAAATAGAAATAGCGTGATATTTTGGCTGAAAATAAAATATCTTTCTATTTGAAGAGGCGGTTGTCACAAATAAACATTATATTTCTGAACCAATATACGCGGAGTATGCATATTCGCATTAAGAAATTAATTTCATTTGAAATTTACACTTCTTCTCGTGCTCAATATTATGGTGAGGAAATCGAAATTTGAGTGGAAAAGATTCGATGGGCAACAAAAATGTGCAGAGATGATTATATCGTAGATTTAATAGCTTGAACATAGGAGACGCGGTCAATCGTGTTGTTTGAACGAACGTGAAATACGTTGTCATTTACGTTATCATTTTACCCGTGAAAACATAAAACAATCAGCAGAGATCGGGGACAAGATCTTATTTTGACAAAAAGCTTGATTAATAGGCCAAGGCCAATGAATTTGGGAGGAATTTGTTCCCGGCTTATTATTCCCGGCTTATTATTAGGGAGGGTACGTTTAAGTGGATGGGCTAATGTTATCGAAGCCTGGAGCATTTGCACGGAGGCTGGAAGGAGTAGCTTATTCATCAGGATGTGATTCCTCGTCTGTTCCTGATTAGCGTCAAAATTTGAATTTGAAGTCTTGAAATCAGAGATACCCGGAAGGATATATGTGCCAAAATACAAAACAAATGTGGCCGTGATATTGTAAGCCACTCTTCAAAAAGTGCACTCATATCTACCGACTCCTTCATTCGATTGCTCCATGATGAGGTTTATCGCTAGGACGCAATTATTTTAAGTTCACTGGAATATCGTGGTGCCCGAAATATTCCCGGGGTTTAAAAGTGTATCAGGACTTATTAAAAAATCCAGCAGTCCTATGAAGTGCATGAAAATAAGTTGCTAAAAGAAAATTATTAACACTTTGATGGTGATCGTGAACAGGCGAAAAATTTTGTTGCACTTGTTCAAAGTAATCCTCTATTTAACAATTTCGGAGGGAAAATGTGGCCTTGATATTGTTAGCCACTTTTAATAAATGCGCTCATATCTGCAGACTCCTTCATTTGATTTTTTTCATGATTAAGTTTATCGCTTGCACGCAATTATTTAATTTCACTGGAATATCGTGGTTGCCTAAATATTCCCGAGCATTGCAAGTGTATCACGATCTATACACATGAGAAGAGCGACGTCTGTGTAAAAAACCCATTTAAGAAAAAAGAGACTAGACTCAAAACTCCATAGAAAATATGTATAAACTTGTTAAACAAACCACAAGATTTGGTTAAAATGAAAACTCCAAAACTTTTCAAAATTCCAATCAAAGGAGAGAAGTAACAAAAAGTAAGTAAAATTCGCGTAAAAAAACTAAAAGTACACGAAAATGTCCACGTCAGTTTTTCCGTTGTCAAGGTTAGAGTTCTTTGATGCGATTGGCTAATTTGTGAAATCCCGCGCACCGCGCGTGAATACAAAAAGATTGTAAAGGAGGATGAGGAAGAGAAAAATTGCCATTTAAAATTTAAAGACGAGAGAGATTTTCTACAATTTGAATCAGCTGCCTCTCCATTGTCGAATAATCCGACAGACCTTGTCGAACTTGACGATATTTACCGCACCTAATTAAAGCTGTAGAACCGAACTGACTCAGACGTCGCTCTTTTTCCGAACTTAATTCGTCAATTAGTTTCGGCACATGAGTGGAAAGACGTCTGAACTAAGCTTTGAAAAAAAAAAAATTAATAAACACTTTAATGGTGATAAGCAGGCGAAGACTTTTGCTACAATTGTTCAAAGTCACCCTCTGTTTTGCACTTTCGAGAAGAAAATGTGGCCCGGATATTGTTAACCGCTCTTAAAATGTGCACTCATATCTATAGACTCCTTCATTTGGTTGTTCCATGATAAAGTTTATCGCTAGGACGTGATTATTATAAGTTTACTGGAATATCGTGGTTACCGAAACATTCCCTACAATTGCAAGTGTATCAGGACCTGTAAAAAAATCCAGTCGTCCTATTCAGTGCATGCGATTAAAAAAGATAAGAGAGTAATCTCTCTGCAGCTGCGTAAATCTATCAGTAAAATGACCTTATAAGAGCTTACATAAACGGAACCTAATAGGAGAAAAAAACCCTTCAGATACATACCTCAATGACTAAAGATCGTTTTCATCCTGGGGCCTTTGCAGTAGCTTGGCTTGGCTAGCTTTCTAAGCTAGAACATTGAAAAAACATTGGATTAAAATGTTTATCTGAAAGTGTTATTCTCCTCTTTGTCTTTCCCAATAGACTGATCAGTTTCAAGAGGCGAGTAAGTTGTATAAATGATCATAGTGCAGCTATAGAAGTGTTTTGGGTTATATCGTCTTCTCAGCCGGTTTCATCAGGTTACAACAGTATCACGTTGGTTTACATACCAAACTGAAATATTGGTGAACAAGACTGATCGATCAATTTATCTGTTGATAAACAAGGCTTAGAACACGACCATGCAATATGGAAATCATTCACTTTTATTTGCTATCAAAGGATATAAAATGCACTGTACACCCAGCGAACAAGCCAGAGGCACGGGAGACTTCGCCATGAACAGGTTTCTCCTTATCGCCGTTTATGGATCGGTTCTTGTTATCTCCTTGGCATTGAGTATGACTGATTATGGAAAAGAAGAGAAGACAGCGGTCTGGACAGAATCGTTAAGGTACTAAGTTTAAAATTGTAGATATCGTATCCTTTATTGCCACCAATTAAGCACAGAGAGGAAAAACGATACAAACTCCACTATAAAATTGTAAAGCCCCTTTGGCCCGAATGAAGTTTGATTTAACTAGTATAACAACAAATACCCTTATGAACCTATTTATTTACTGTGGGGCACTCAATACTTGTCTCCAATCCATAAGGTTATTTTTGGTACTGTATTATACGAACTAACACACAATGGTGGCGTTTATAACTGGGCGTCTCTCTATACCAGATGCCTTGACCATTGAGGCACATATTGCGTGTTCTATTTCATTTTACGCAATGTATCTTTTACCACTAAGTGAAACAAATCTAATTTTATATCAGCGAAGATATATAGAATAAAATGTATTTTCTCATTGTGAACATCGATAATAGACAATATAAGACTTCCCACATTCCTCAACTGTTCTTGATACAAGCTCCTGGTAAGAATCAAGCTCATAGAAATCTGAACAAAGAACTTACAGGAACGATGGAAAATATCTTGAGGCGCTGCCTTCTGGATTTGTCACATTTTCAAACGCGGAATACGATAAAAAGAAAGAGAGGAAAAAAACAATATCTGAAATTGGAATGGTCTTGATGAGCAAAACTGGCGTTTAAGGTTCTTCGAGAATGAAGGGCTCTCCGTGGTTTGCTTATGCTTGGAAAAGTTTAAGGGAGCATTGCATGATATCCCAAAGAACGTCTAAGACCACAAAAACCTCTGCGATTGAACCCCAGGAAAATTCATCAAATCTGAAAAGTATCTTAAATTTTGTGAGCTTCAAAACGATACGATCTTTTTAACCTTACCGTTGAAAATTGCATATATCAGATACGCAAACAACACAACCTTAACGAGCGCAATCCCCTCGTAGATAAACTGCTAAACAATCAAATTTAGAAGCACTCTACATAATAAGAGAAAAAGGAAATTGCTGCTTCAAAGCCAGCGCGCTCTTTAGCACCCACTTTCGAGAAGTAAATTGTCCCCATTGCACTAGTGGTTTTAAATTGTAGTTTAAACATTCATGAAGGCTAAGATGAACAAAATAGTAAAGCTTATTTATCTACGCAATTTGACTAAGGGTTGCTAAAAGTTTTTTGACTTACGAACTAAACGTCGAGGGCTACAGAGGGACGAGAGCGATTGTAAATAACACATATAAGGCTTAATAATGTAAGGAGAATGCATGGATAGAATTCGTTTGCTATTTTATATCAGTTTTTTTTATAATATCATTCATTTTGGAAACATGTAAATGACATTTTTTTTATCTGGTGACCATATCACCATAATATTTTATTATCCAGCTTACCTGAATTATTTATAGCAATAATAAAGCACGAATCGAGTTTAAATATCCTGCGATATTGTACGGGTTATTTCTACAATCGATCATTTTGTACTGTAAAAAGTCAATCCGATATGCAAGCGTTCGCAGTACCTGTCACAAACTGCTTCTCTATTTGCTTTTATTTCCCTGCATTATGATGTACCTAAAATAAGTAGTCGGATAATGAACACCTTCGTAAAAGTTTTGATGTGAAGAACTGCTGAGTATTGTTAGACGTTCTTTGGGCTCTTTAAAATATGTTGCAAAAGGAAGAAAGGCATCGACGCTGATTTATTCCATCCTTATTTACTGATGTTTTAATTTAAACAACTGTCCATAGCCCATGCTACCTCAGAAAAGACAGACTAAACTGCGGCGAGATTAGAACTTTATTGGTAAAATATTTGATAGTTGCACTTTTCACTTCCCCTCATTGCAGCAATGCGTGTCAACAAGGTACACCAAGAAGCTATGCTTTCATTTTCTTTTGGCATAGGAACTCTTGCTTCAATTAAGGAGAACTTTTTTTTCACTCCTTTATTTTCACTAATCTTAAATTTCCTTCAACTAATTAATATTAAAAATCACAGTTTATTATCGAGTTCACACCATCAACTCAATATTTTACCGGGGGAAAAATGAACAGCCGCCTCAAAAGAAGCAAACTATACTCGTGTCAGTACCTAAAACTTTTTTCATTCTATTTTCTTACAATTGCGCGTTCATACAAATCCAATACATCTTAAGATAATGTATTACACTTGCTTTCTCATTCAATTTGTCATTAAAAAGCTTTTCGTGGATTATATATGGGATTTAAAGGCCAATAAACATGTGCAACGATGATCATATTGGAAGGTATGTGGCCTAATCATACATTTGAGAGAAAGAGTTCATTTTTGTGGTGTGATCGATCGTGAGAGTGTGACTGTTGTAGGGCGTACCAACTGACGATTGGACAACTTAAGTAGAAGTGGGAAGTCTTCATCAGAAAATGACCAAAGGCGATCGGAGACGAAAATCGATCTTTTTTTAACTCTTGACAAAAAACTTCAATATTCAGGCCAAATGACTGAAAAGTTGAGGAGATTAATTTTCCGCGATACGGTTTAAGATTGATAACAAGTGTAATGGCTGTCAAAGGTTAATTTTTTTAGAATGTCGCCCTCTTCTCTTATTTATCAGTGCTGACCACTTTGAATTCTTGAAATCAGAGATCTCGGAAGTAGTGATCTGCTAAAACATGATGCAAACGTGAGCGCGAGAAAGTGCGCTCAGGAATATCAGCGTCTCAAATAAATTCGTGATCGAGCACTTTATCTTTTGATAAAGAGGGCTCTTAGAGCTCGGGATCAATATGAAACTCAATCACTTGTACCTACTATCGAAGGATATGAAATGCACTGTGCACCACGACGCACGAGTCTCCGACGTGGACTCATCAAAATTCAACACAAAGGAAAAAAGGGCATCGACGCTTAATTATCATTAACATTTATCGATGTCCCGTTTTTAGAAAAAGAAAGCTGACAGAATAAATTGCAACGAGAAACGAACTTGGTTGGAGAAATCTTGGTTGGTCTTGCATGCATTTTTCTTTCCCTCTTCCTTCGTTTCTTTGCAGAATAGCGTGTCTTGATTTTCTCTTGGAGGTCGTCAGAGTTACTAAGTATCCTAATATTACCGGCGCCAAAAATAGATCTGTTTCCTCTCACCCTTGACGTAAAGTTTCGTTTTCAAGCCGAGGTGATCGTGACTGAATAGTCGAGGAAACATTTTTCACACCATATGCTTAAGGCTACCAGGAAGTGGAAAGACTGACGGACTGAACGCCAAGAACATTCGTGCCTTGGCTGAGAGAATTAGTTTATTTTTCAGAATGTCCTCTTCTGTTATAAGTTTCATTTAGAGATACTCGAATGCAGAAATCTGCCTAGGCACGACGCAAATGTGGACGTGACATTATTTACCACTGTAAAATAGTGCACTCATATCTGGCGACTCCTTAAATAATATTATATTTGTGTTTTGCTGTTACACACTCTACTAAAAAAAATATATAGCTCAAAGTTTCAAAGCCAGCCTCTTTTTAGCTCTTGAAGAACATGAATTGTCATTTAAACTATAAAATGTTTAGGAAACAAACAAACAATATAAACGCTTGCTTCGTTCCTGCACCTTGCAAGTTAAGTAATGTTCACAACATGGACAGTCAGAGAACTGGCCTTTATTAGCACTTCCTTCTCCATGCTAGGGTAATGACTGGTCAAGCAATATGCGTCCGCTTTACAATCAAGAGTGGTAGGAAGTGTTTTAGAACGAACAGGGTAAAAAGTGACGCCGGAAACTAGAACTGACATATAGAAGTCTTTCTCATACTGATTGAATGTGTTAAATGAATTTGTACTTTACATCAATTTATTCGATAACATGACATTATCCAGTTTCTTGGAATGAAGTGATATATTATCCTAGTATATACCACACGAGTGGATAGTGCTTTTCACGCGCGTTGATCGGCTGAAGTGACCGAAAGTGATTAACAAGTACTATTCGCCTCCAAGCAGCCAAAGAGACAACATCGCGCATCAACAATTCAATTACCAATTACCAACCATATATATATATATATATATATACCACTATTCACCTTCATTTTTGTGAATAATTGAACATTGGAGCGTTTTCAAGCTTTAAATGAACTTTAAGTATTGCTTGAATGGTCGAGAACATTCCATATCTAGGGGTAAATAAACAGATATCGTTTTCATCACGTACCCCTAAAAGCCACAAATCGAAGGCGGTAAAAGGCAACGGATGACTCGGTTATTCATCAGGAAGTGCTCTTCCTGTCCTTCGTTATTGACACGGTCTGTTTTAAGAAACAGATTTTAGAACAGATATTAAGTTCGGAAAACCCACGATCGCGTAATTTGCAGAACGTTTTCACGCCAGAAGCAATGTTTTGGTCAAATATATCCTGGCGGTTGGCTACATCTAAAAAACAAAATTCGGTATTGGTAAAAAGAAACTCTTGACATCTTGATAAATTAGGCTCCTCTAAGACGATTACCAAATACGGAAATCACCTTCTTATTCTTGTTATAAAAGGGTACAAAATGTACCATGCGCCTAAGCGTGCGACACAGAAGAAGGGAGGACTTCGCCATGAACAGCTTCCTCCTTGTCGCTGTGTATGGAGCGACTCTTGCTATCGCTTTAGCATTTACTTTTACTGAATACGGAAACGAAAAGAACACGACAGTCTATAAAAAGTCTCTGGATGACTTTGAACCGGAATTTGAAGATGCTTTAAGGTACCGTAGTTAAGTAGAAATTCACTCTAAAAATCACATTTTATCACCACCAATTAAGCACACAGGCGAGAAGAGATTTCAGCCTCATCGAATTTGACTTCAACCTAGGCACCGTCATACGGAACGACAACAACACCTCTGAAACATACATTGGACCCACAGAAACCAACTTCAAAACAAGACACAGAAATCACACCGCATCATTCCGCCACACCAAGCACAAAAACTCCACCGAACTTAGCAAACACATCTGGACATTCAAGAACGACAACATTGACTATTCTATTTCATGGCGCGTCTTATCATCTAGCTCTCCCTACAACAGCTCCAGTAAAAGATGCAACCCCTGCTCAAAAGGAAAATTCCTGATGATTTACCGACCCGACCTCTCATCACTAAATAAGCGAAACGAACTCGTATCTTCATGCCGACACAGAAACAAAGCGTTGCTACGCAACAGCTGATCTTTAAAGTTTTAAAGTTTACCGCGTATTATGTAAATTTCCCTAGTATATACACGATAGTCACATGAATATTCTTTCATTAAACCCCTGAAGAGTGAAGCGATTCACGAAACAGGCTTGTCGGGAAATGTAGTTGCGTCCTTTTTTGCTCTCATAATATTTATTCTGCTCTGCTTCAACGTATTGAGCACGCGAAAATCGATTTGCAGACTTCCTATATGTATATATATATATATATATATATATATATATATATAATTTGCACAATGGAGAATGTGCTTCCGTTTTCAACGCTTTATTCAAGACCCGACGCGTTTCGGCATTTGCCTTCCTCAGGGGCCTTAACATGCAATTGTTACAGAGTCGTAATTGGTTAATTGTGTGACGTAGTACAGTGCATGTTGCTTAATTAAATGCTGAGTAAAATCTCTCGTAAACAATTAGTGTTTCTAATTGGTTAACAGTTTTAAAACCTTTATAACGTATGTTATAAACAATTTATGTACCTAAAACTTTATAAAGGTTTTCGCGTAAAAGCTTTATCCAGTTCTTTTGTTTAGTCCATATGGCTGAAAGGAGTTTAATGTTCTCTGCCAAAAAATCTCTCTTTCTCTAAGGACTTCTTTCTTTTTGTCAGTCTCTAAATGATCTTTTCGGATTTGCTCTATAATGGTTATGGTAACATTATTGTTAAAGTCGTGAGTTCGTTTGTTATGTAAAAAGTGTTCCGTGAGTTCGCAGCTACTCACTCCCTTTTTAATATGGTTTCTGTGATTGTTTAACCGTAGGTTAAATGCAGTTTCGCTTTTGCCAATGTATTGAAGTTTGCAAATGTTGCACTCGATTATGTAAATGATCCATGACGATTGGCAGTCCACTGTATGAAATATGGTATAGGTCTTGTTGTTATTGGGACTGGTGAAAGTTGTGGTCTGGTTGATCTTTTTACACCAACTACACTTCGTTCTTTCACATGCTCTACGTCCCTTTGGTATCAAATTCTGAGGTGTTTCATTTACAAATCTTGAACGAACAAGTCTGTCTCGTAGACTTTTCGGTCGTCGGTAGGCTACTAAAGGTGGCTTGTTGAAGATGAATGATAATCTTTCTTTTGATTTGAGAAAGTTCCAATTTCGTTTAGCAATTTCTGCAATAAATGTGGTATGGGGGTTGAATGTAGTAACCAGAGGAATTCGATCTGTTGGTTCACGTTCTTTGGTCTGTAAACATTCCTCTTGAGTCAATGTTAGCACTTTCTGCATTTCGTGGAGAACTTTGCGTTGTGCATAACCACACGCTACAAAGAAATCCGAATATTCCAGGATTCGTTTCTTCAATGTGTCGGTTGAAGAGCATATTCGCCTCAACCTCAAGGCTTGACTGTATGGGATGCTCCGTTTCAGATGAGGTGGATGTGCTGATGTCCAATGGAGGTATGGATGAGTATCAGTTGGTTTCTGATAAACATCTGTACTGATGTTGCCTTGATCGTCCTTTAGAACGGTCGTATCAAGGAAATTCACTGAATGTGCAGAGATTTCGTGTGTAAACTTGATTGAGGGTGCTACACTGTTAAGGTAATTTATGAAATTAATCAAAGAGTCTTTATCACTTTTCCAGATAAGGAATATATCATCTATAAAGCGTACCCAGAGTATGATATGGTCCATCCACTCTGTTTGGTACACGAATCTTTCTTCAAGTCTACCCATGTATACGTTTGCAAAGTTGGGAGCGACTCTGGTTCCCATGGCTGTTCCTTTGATTTGAATGTAGTGTTCATTGCCAAAGGTAAAGTTGTTAAGCTTAAGAACCTTCTCGAGGAGACACGATAATGTCATCGGTGATGGCTTGTTCTGGTTCGTTTTGCCTAGCTCTTCCTCCACAATAGTGAGTCCTTCGTCTGTGTCTATATTCGTATATAGGCTTGATACGTCCAGAGTTGCTAAGCAACACTTTTCGGGTAACTTGCCCAAACTCCGTATTCGCTTAATGAAGTGTGTGGTATCTTGTATGTATGACGGTAGCTTTTCTGCTATAGGTCTCAAAAATTCGTCCACATAAGCTGATAGCTTCTCCGTGTGGCTGTTCACGGAGGATACTACTGGTCTACCTGGATTGTTAACTTTGTGTATTTTGGGGAGCATATAGAATATAGGAGTCCTTGATTGTGCTGGTCTTAAGAGTTTAGCTACTTCTTCTTCTAATTCTCCGTCGTCCATAAGTGTATCTAAGCACTGGTTTATGAGCTGTTCGTGTTCAAGAGTGAGATCTCTTCCTACTCTCTTGTAATATTCTTCATTGTCTAGTTGGCGTTTAGCCTCCTTTACATAGTCCTTTGCATTCATGATGACCGTAGCTCCGCCTTTATCTGCGGGCTTGATGATTATGTCCGTGTTGTTGCTTAGTCTAAACAAAGCTGCTCTCTCACGTTTGGTTAGATTATTGCGTGGAGATCGTAGATTGTGCAAAGTCTCATCACTGATTTCTTGCCTTAATTTGTCAATATATGTATTAAGGTATGGTTCCCTTGAAGGTCCAGTATACACCTTGCGCTCCTTCTGGTTCAATTTCTGAAGAATCGATGGTTGGTATCCAGGGCCGTCTATTACGTCTTCTATATTCTCAGGAGTGTGATATTCCTTAAGGGTTAGTCTACGGGCAAAGGCATCAATGTCCTTACTGATTTCATATTTTCCTGGTGGCAGTGGTGTTGGGCAAAAGTTAAGTCCCTTACGTAGAAGGTTTGTTTCCGACTGCGTAAGTTGAATGCCAGATAAGTTTACTGTTCGTCTATTTAAAATATTCTCTATCTGTGTGGATTTCTCACGTGTCATTTCTTTGGGTTTGACTTTACTCATTGTCCATTTCCGTTCCAATGTCAAATTTCCGTTGATATCTTTTCGGTTTGGTTTCAATCTCAATCTTTGTATCTGTTCCTGGCGGGTGGGCGACCGCTTAAAAAATACCGCCGTTGTGATTGGCGCTTACCTCCTTCATGCTGGTTGTAATCTAGTGATTGTTGTTGGTAGCGTCTGTAGCCCCACTCTCTGTCCCTTGATGATCTTTCATAGTACCTTCTTTGGCCACGTTCTTCAGGTGGTATTTTTCTTCTTGTGGGGACTGACTTATTTGGGGTCAGTTTCTGACGAATGTGTTTCTTGACTACTTCCGCATATGTTTCAGTGCCCCGATCAAGTGGTTGATGTTCTGCCTCTTGCACCGGTTGTATATATATATATATATATATATATATATATATATATATATATATATATATATATATATATATATATACCTAACTGCATATATATATATATATATATATATATATATATATAGATACACAGACACACAGACACACAGACACACAGACACACAGACACACAGACACACAGACACACAGACACACAGACACACAGACACACAGACACACAGACACACAGACACACAGACACACAGACACACAGACACACAGACACACAGACACACAGACACACAGACACACAGACACACAGACACACAGACACACAGACACACAGACACACAGACACACAGACACACAGACACACAGACACACAGACACACAGACACACAGACACACAGACACACAGACACACAGACACACAGACACACAGACACACAGACACACAGACACACAGACACACAGACACACAGACACACAGACACACAGACACACAGACACACAGACACACAGACACACAGACACACAGACACACAGACACACAGACACACAGACACACAGACACACAGACACACAGACACACAGACACACAGACACACAGACACACAGACACACAGACACACAGACACACAGACACACAGACACACAGACACACAGACACACAGACACACAGACACACAGACACACAGACACACAGACACACAGACACACAGACACATAGACACATAGACACATAGACACAGACACAGACATATAGACATATAGATATAGGAAGTGTGCAAGTCGATTTTCGCGTGGAACAGTGCTCAATACGTTGAAGCAGAGCAGAATAAATATTATGAGAGGAAAAAAGGACGCAACTACATTTCCCGACAAGCCTGTTTCGTGAATCGCTTCACTCTTCAGGGGTTTAATGAAAGAATATTTTTTTAATTTTCAATTTTTTTAAATTTTATTTTAAGTGACTTGAATTGGAATGCTGAGGATTTTGGCTTCTATAAAAACGAACCAGAAGCTGTCATCGATGATGAAAAAGACGACAACGAAGGCGAAGAAAGCAATGTTTTGGATTTAGTGAAGAGATCAACAGACCCCAAATCGCGGAAAGGGCGCCTTCGCGGGTCTCTCATCCATCCAGAAGTAGGACGAGTCCCATTGCGTCGCCGCCGTTCAGCAGTACGCCGTCAGCGTAGAAATGGCTAAAGTATGTCAAACAGTTGATATCCGTGAGTTCGGTACGTGTTAAGTCCTCGGCTGGCTCCAAGTAACTTTCCTTCAAATATAGTAATCAATTCAGTAGGGGTAAACCTTTGTTGAGGGTTCTTACCTCTCACATGATTGGCCTTGGTTTGATTACCTTACCCGGTGTCACATTTTGATGCAGTTTGTTTCCTTTTCTCTTATCCACTCCATAGGATTTCAAATTAGTTCAAAGGTTTTCGTAGTTTCATCCCCTCCCCCATTTCCTCCTAACAAACAACGCACTAGTAATTCCAAATTAATTGGGACATATTTAATGTATGGTTTCATCCGACTGAGTTATTTAACTGTTTCACGCTATACGGTCGCACAAGCAATAGTAAATACGGAACCATTGAATAAAACCCATCCATAGGTTATCCTCACCTTTGCAATTAAAGACATTTATTATACATATACTGAACACCAGGAGACCCAACATTGTCCTTTTGATTAATAAAATTGTCTTTCATTAATATTGGATCCTTTTATATCAACAGATTTATGGGGACCGTCCAAACTCGAAGACTAAAACAAAAGTTTAATTTTGAAATCCTTCTCTGCAGTAATGCGTGGCCATGACAAAGACATATTATTTAAACCTTAGCTAAGCTTAGAAGTAGTTTTGTTTTCATTATACCAAACCATTTCCTTTCACAGTAATGTTAACGTAGGCAATAAACAAGAAATGCAATTCGCGTATTTTTGTGCTCAGTTGGATGAAGTTTTCATTTCCTTCTTCAAACGTATTGACCCCTAGTATCGAAGTCGTTTTCCCACACGGTCTGACAAGATGTCATCATTTAACGGCGACAAAATAAAAATTGTATATTTACTAAATTAATTAAGATCAGTTATTTAAGGAAAACAATTTAGAATATTTCAAAGCAGGACACTTGGGGAAAAAAACATGTTAATTGCTTTGTCAGGAGGGTAGGTAAAGGGAAAAAAAAAGCTTTAATTTCTTCAAGAGGCATGAGGGGACGCAGGCGGCCTCAACTTTAAGTACTTTTTAGAAATGCTACGATATTGTCCTAGCATTCCTAACATTCCGAGCTGCGCGAGAGTGTCAAAATCCGTGCGTATGTCACAGAAATGTCACTGGACCTAAAGTACGCCAGATGAGGGCGAATAAATCGTGTGGATATATTTCTCTTTATAATCTACAATGTAACGCAAAGGAACCGGCCGAGGAATAAAGGCACTATTGATTGCGTGTGAAACAAAAGCATTAGCTGATGACATTTTGATAGCAGGCATTAATTAATTTATCTTCTCATATTCATTCGCCCTTATCTGGCGTACTTTAGGTCTAGTGACATTTCTGACATACGCACGGATTTTGACACTCTCGCGTAGCTCGGAATGTTAGGAATGCTAGGATAATATCCTAGCATTTCTAAAAGGTACTTACAGTTGAGGCCGCTTGCGTCCCCCCATGTAAGGGCTACAAATATTCGAACTTTCAATTTCAATGCCACACTGTTGAACTATAGAGAGCGTTATGTGTTAACTCCAAATGTATGAGGGGTTCCTAATTTGATTAAAAAAAAAGATAAACTCCGCCATCTTTTTATTTTTCCTATTCGTGCAGGATGCTCTTGACCTGGAGAATTTTTCTTTGTCTCACGTTCGAGACAAAAAGTAGTAAAACTAGTTGCTATTTGAAATGTGATAATATTTGCGTTACATACAACGTGGTTCATTTCATTCTACATATGATATCTTTTACCACCAAACAATACAAATCTCATTTCACATGAGCGAAGATATATAGAATGAGAGTATCCTCTCATTGTGAATATCGATAATAGATAATACAAGATTTCCCACATTTCTCATCTGTTCTTTTTAAAAGCTTCTGGTAAGAATCGAGCAAGCTTATAGAAATCTGAACATAGAGCTAACAGGATCGGTAGAAAGTCTCTTCAAGCGCTGCTTCTTGGATTTGTGACATTTCCAAACCCGGAATACTATAGAAAGACAAAAAGAAAAAAAAAACTATGATGAATTGGAATAATTTCGATAATCAAACTTGGCGTGAAAGGTTCTTCGAGAATGGAGGGCTCTCGATGGTTTTCTCCTGGTTGGAAAGTTTTGGGGGAGTTATGCATGACATCCCAAAGAACGTCTAAGACTACAAATACTCGCATTTGAACCCCTAGAAAAGTCAATCAATCCAAAGACTCTTAGAATTTTTGTTTTTGTTTCTGTTTTTGTTTTTGTTTCTGTTTTTGTTTTTGTTTTGTTTTTTCGGAAAAGAGCTGCCAAACGGTACGATTTTTTTTTAAACTTGCAGTTGACAATTGTTCACATCAGATACGCGAGCAACACAACCTCAACGAGTGCAATATACCTCATTGATAAACTATTAGACAACCAAATTTAGAGACACTTTAGATAACAAGAAAAAAGGAATTTGCTACCTCAACGCCAGCAGCTTAGAAAAGAGTTCACGTTCTCTAACTTAGTATTTTACCGGGAAAAAAATTAACGACCGCCTTTGTTTAAAGAAGCAAACTATAATCAAGTCAGTACCTTAACCATTTTTCATTCTTCAATATTTCCTAACAATCGCACGTTCATGCAAATCAAATACATTTGAAAATAATACATTGCACTTTCTTTCTCATTCAAATCTTCCTTGGATAATTTTTCATGGAGTATGTGGAATCTGAAGGCAAATAAAGGTGTGCAACGATGAGTATATCGTACGATATATGGCCTCACCATGGGAGAAATGGTTCATTTTGTGTTTGATCGATCGTGAGATTGAGACTGTTGTAGTTCGTAAGAACTAACGTTTGGACAACTTAAGTGAAAGTGGGAAGTCATAACCAGAGGATGACCAAAGGCGATCGGAGACGAAAATAGATATTTTGACAGAAAAGTTGAGGAAATTTGTTTTCCGTAATACGCTGAGAATACTCAAATATTGTCAAAATGAGTGAAAGTTGTCAAAAACCCTAAAAAGAGGATCGTCTGTAGTTTTTCTATGACAAGGAATTTTTTTTTTTCAATCGAACTTTGCTGAAAACACTAGGTGGGTTTAATTTCTGTCTCTTACCTCTCCGTGTCTACTGCTTTCAAGTCAACTACATCTTTTTCGATTTCGGCGCTGTTCTCTCTATCTTGCAGGGCGAATCCTATGGCCAGGATAAAGCCGACCAACATTGGAAGGGGCAGTCTGTTCATCTTTCTCATTTGCAACTGATTAACTTCAACCGGTGCCTTTTATTCCCTTAAAATTAGTCAGACTCGGAAGAAAATGTCATGTCAACCGCCGTATAGATAAGCAGGTAACCTCTTTAAAGCCAATATATTGACAACTCTGCAAAAGTTCACTCATGTCTGCATAAACTTCTGAACACAAAGATGTATGTTTCCATTAAATTATTTCTATTTCCATGGCTGCATGCGAGGAGTATTCTCATTGCATTGTCGCTTTCGAGTAAAAACTATTATTCTGAATACAATATTACTTCTATCCAAAGAGTTTATTCGTCGTGAAAAGTACATTAAAACATCATACTCACAAAATGCATGGATCAACATGGAAACATATTTAATGAAGCATAACAACCGCAAATAGCAGCAGAAAATACCTCAGTCGATCTCTATTGGGTGTCGGCAAACTAAGGAAGACTAGCAACCAAACTTCCCAGATGGCCAGCGAGCTATACGCAGATTTTTAGCGCAACAAAGAATACGTGATTCATTTCAATAGGTCCTCTGTGTTCAACGTGGCCCCAAAAGGTTTTACTCATTATATCGATAACTGCTTAACAACAAACCTACTATATATATTGACGCAGCGTTAAAATAGAAATAGCGGGATATTGTGGCTGGAAATAAAATATATTTCTATTTGAAGAGGCGGTTGTCACAAATAAACATTATATTTATGCATCAATATACGTGGTGTATGCATATCCGCATTGAGAAAATAATTTCATTTGAAATTTACGCGTCCTCTCGTGCTCAATATTATGGTGAGGAAATCGAAGTTTGTGTGGGTAAGATTCGATGGGCAACAAAAATGTGCAGTGATGGTTATATCGTAGAGTCAATAGCTTGAACATAGGAGACACGGTTCATCGAGTTGTTTGATCGAACGTGAAATACGTCATCATTTATGTTATCACTTTACCCGTGAAAACATAAGATAATCAACAGAGATCGGGGACAAAGTAGATTTTATCTGAGCAAAAGGCTCGATTGATAGGCCAAAACCAATGAATTTGGGAGGGATTTGTTTCCGGCTTATTATAAGGGGGGTACATTTAAGTGGATGGACTAATGTTGTTGAAGCCAGGAGAATTTGCGCCGAGGCTGGAAGGAGTAGCTTATTCATCAGGATGTCAGTCCTCGTCTGTTCTTGATTAGCGTCAAAATTTGAGTTTGAAGTCTTGAAATCAGAGATACACAAAGGATAAGGATAAAAACAACTAAGTAAAATACAAAAAGAATGCAAAGGGGGGAGAGGAAGAGAAAAATTACCATTTCAAATTTAAAAACGAAAGAGATTTTCTACAATTTGAATCAGCTGCCTCTCCATTGTCGAATAATCCGACAGACCTTGTCGAACTTGATGATATTTGCCGCACCTAATTAAAGCTGTAGAACCGAACTGACTCAGACGTCGCTCTTTTTCCGGACTTAATTCATCAATTAGTTTCGGCACATGAGTGGAAAGACGTCTGATCTTAGCTTAAAAAAAAGAAAAAAAAATTATAAACATTTTAATGGTGATAAGCAGGCAAAAACTTTTGCTGCAATTGTTCAAAGTCACCCTCTGTTTTGCACTTTCGAGAAGAAAATGTGGCCCGGATATTGTTAGCCACTCTTAAAAAGTGCACTCGTATCTACAGACTCCTTCATTTGGTTGTTCCATGATAAATTTTATTAAGGTACTGCGCAAACGATAATTGTCGTTATTGCGATAATTCCGATATATCGGCAATATTTGAACAATATTTCAGTTGGAATGATAAATCAGCGACGTATCGCAGGGCTACTGTTCTTGCAGCCGTTATATATCGCCGATCTATCGTTTAGCTCCAAGCGAATGATCGTTTTCTCTCAGCGATATATCCTTTGGGCCAAGCGATACATATCGCTTCAGCTCAATGATATATCGTTTTCGCCTCCTCGATATATCGTTTACATCCAACGAGGTATTCATGTCACCCAATGATGTCTCGTTTACACTGAGCGATATATCGTTCCAGCTTAACTACATATCCTTCCGGCGACTTAGATATCGTCACCTCCAAGCGTTTGAACGGTGAGGCAATATCGCGATCTTCGTCAAATTTCTTAGCAGACTTGCACTGTCCAAGGTTTATCTATTGCAGTAGAAGTCATCTCTCAAATTAGCATAGTTTCTAGGAGTATGATGAATTTGCGTCGGTTTCGGCGGATGTTCACCACAAGTTCGCTACACATATGCAACTTCACTACCTCAGTTAACTAAGTTGACTATCGCATAAAGAATTATAAATTCTAAGGAAGGCTATTTCAACATTTTATTTACTGATAGAGCCTATTAAGTATTATTCTAATCCCGGTTGAAGTCAAATTCGATGAGGCTGAAATTTCTTCTTATCTGTGTGCTTAATTGGTGGTGATAAAATACGATTTTTAGAGTGGATTTCTACTTTAAATTTGATACCTTGAGAAATTTCCATCCCCAGAATTGTTCCAGATTGTCATGTTGTTTTCGTTTCCATATGTAGTAAAATTAAATTTTAGAGCGATAGCAAGAGTCGCTCCATATACAGCGATAAGCAGGAACCTGTTCATGGCGAAGTCCTCCCTTCTTCTGGGTCGCACGCTTAGGTGCATGGTACATTTTGTACCTTATCATGACAAGAACAAGAATATGATTTGGATATTACGTGATAGCCTTAGAGGAGCCTACTTTATCAAAAGATCAAGAGTTCCTTTTCATCAATATCAAATTTCGTTATTTTGATGTAGCCAACAAGGAGGACATATTTGACCAAAACATTACTTCTGGTGCGAAAAAGTTCTGTAAATTACGCGATATTGGGTTGTCTGAATTGAATTAATATCTTTTCTAGAATCTTAACATATTCGTAGTTAAACAATTCTCTCGTTTCTTAAAACAGACCATGTCAATAACAAAGGACAGGGAGAGCACTTCCTGACAAATAACCAAGTCGATTCGATGCTAATTAGAATTAAACGTCGATGCCTTTCTTCCTTTGTGTCATATTTTAATGAGCCCACGAGTCTGGTATGCTGTGGTACATAGTGCATTACATATCCTTTTATAGTGGGTACAAGTGAGTGATCTCCATATTGCGTTTTTGAGTTCTAAGAGCCTTCTTTATCAGCAGATAAAGTGCTCGATCAGTCCTGTTCACCAACATCTAAGTTTGGTATGTGGGTCTTATTATGTTTTACAACCTGGTCTAACCGGCTTCGAGGACGAAATAACCCAAAATACCTCTACAGGTGCGCTATGATCATTATTTTTCCATTTCACTCTTTTCTTAAAACTGATCAGTTTATTGGGGAAAGAAAAGAGAAGAAAAACACTTCTGCTAATCTTTGAATAACCTAATCCAATGTTCCTTCGATATTCTGGCTTTAATAAAGGTTCTATCATGAAAACTATATTTGTCTATTGACGTAAGCATCTGAAGTGTTTTCTTTTTCTTCCTCTTCTTCTATAATATTCAGTTGTTTATGTAAGCGAGCAACATGTCATGTTACTCCTAATGATAGACATGAAAAAATTACTATGTTCTGATTGGTCAAGATATATGCAGTTTTCAGGTAATTCAACGCAGAAGAGGGTTAATTCAGTACAGAGAAGTAACAAACCAGACATTCTGATTGGTCAATAATCAAAGAAACTCATAAATAGCCAATCAAATGCGAGCCTTGGATGTCGCAGCAGTTGGATACGCTGAAAATTTGCGAGCGAAACGATGGCCGGCGTTTTAAGTAGGTTTTCTTTCGCCACCGCAACAACAATACAGCAGCTGAAAAATACCTCTAACAACGAAAACACTGTAAAAAGCACTGCTTTTTAGTTGTCGGTACGGAGAAAGTGGTGTTTAGAGAAGGGAATTGCCAGGGAAATCGAAAATTACGAGCCGACCCAGCTGAACACTTTGCTCGAGCGATTCTACGCCGAAATTAAAAACGAGCATGGTTAAACCTCGGAAACGTTTCATCGAAAGTGATTCGGACACAGAATGAAAAATTCCTTTAACTTTTTAACCCCTATTTGAACTTATTGGCGTCTTAAAGATGTGAAAATATTATTGTATATTGTTGTTTTGAGCGTACGCGGTTGTTTTCACCGAACGTACGGTTTGAATAAATTATTTTTGAACTTGGTGTGCGCGCTTTGCTCCTCCATAATTATGATAGGCTGTCTCGTATTTTTTCATGTATATTAATAATACGTAATCACATGATTTTTCTCGTGCAGTTTGGAATAAAAAATCACTTGTTAATTTTTTCAAAGACCACAAATTGCACTCCCCCTACGGGCTTGTGCAATTTAGTTCTTCGTTAAAAAACTAGCTCATGCTAATTCATTCCAAATTGCACTCGAAATCATGTGATTACCTATACTAATTGTAATTGCTGTTCAAAAGGCTCTTGCCGCACATTTCGTACTCTTGATTATAATGGGGAAGTATGATGCCTTGACCATTTAGTCATCTTATTGTAAAGGAGAAGTGTTAGAAAAAACCTGTTCTCTAATCGGTCATGTTGTCAAAATTTCCCAACGTGCGTGACACAAGAACGATGCAAGTTATGAAGTTGCGGTTCTATTGGTACAGGCACAGCGCTAATACAAAATACAACCATTTTGAATTAGTTTGCAAAAAAAACAGCCGCAGACACCATCCCACTGAAACCCAAAATCAAGAAATGAACACCATGGGAGACTGAGAAAATTTGCCAAAAAACATAAACGTCTGCATGAAGCCGCACAGCTGAATGACTCTCAACCAACACCTGAAAATATCACGAACTTCGGGATAACCCGAGACGCACTTAAGGAACCTATGAGGCAGAGCAATTAGAAGATCTTAAAAGAAAGATTAATCATATCTCAAACGCTGTAAACAATGAAAGGTCTGCTATTGCATGGAAAACTGTAGACGAGATAAGTGGAAGGAAAAGTAGTAACAGAAGCAAACTAAAAGCATCGAATCAAGACGAACGTGTAAAGTTTTGGCAACAGCATTTTCAAGACCTTCTCGGCAAACCACCAATAACTCCAGTCTTCACAGAAGAAAAGGACTTTTCGCTATGGAGGTATTGTTGAAAGCTGTAAAAAGCATTCAATTTGGGAAAGTAGGGGAATAGATGAGATACCTGCTGAAGTTTGGAAAATAGATGACTTTCACCAAGTATTGTTGTGTTGGAAAAACCTTCCAGCCGCTCTCCTATTCATCAACTTTTCAAAAGCCTTTGATTCGATCTACCGCAGAAAAATGAAAGAGATGTTATCCGCCGATGTAATAACCAAGGAAACAGTGAATGCCATCATGATACTGTATCAGGACACCCGCTCTATGGTTCGCTCCCTGATAGAGACACAGTCTTCTTCGATAACAGTGCTGGAGTCCTCCAAGGTGATACACTAGCCCCATATATATTCATTATATGTCTTGACTATGTATTGCGTAAAGCTTTGGACAAGAACAATGAACTTGGCTTTGCCCTCACAAAGCGGAAGAGCAAACGCTACCCAGCTATGAAAATAACAGATGCAGACTATGCTGACGACTTAGCAGTGTTGGCTGACGTCCTGAAAAATACAACATTCCTGCTGCACAGCAAGATGCGTCAGCAAGTGGAAGATTTTAAATACCTGGGAAGCTACATGGCCTCTACCGAACATATATCAACTGGATAAGATATGGAAGTCAAACTTTCCAGACAACCTGAAAAAAAAAACTTCTTTCGAGCAGCAGTGGAGACCGTCCTTTTATATGGGCTCAGCCTCCTGGACCTCAACAACATCTGCAAAAGAAAATCGACGGAACATACATTAAAATGCTACACACTGCCTTAGATCATGGAAGGACCCCACAAACGAAGAGCTCTGCGGCTACATCCCGCCAGTCAGTAAATCGCTAGTAAAGAAGAACTTGCAGGGGATGTATTACTCTGGAAGCCGACTCGTGGACATCAGCCGAGACGACGCCCAAAAAAGACCCACGTTGACGAATCGATGGATAATACAGGATGCAGACTTTAAGAACTACCAATTGCCATGGAAGACAGAGAAAGCTAGAAGGAGCGTGTCATGGAATACCGAGCAAGCTTGACCTGATGATGATGATTAAGTGTGATAATGGCAGTTCTCTTTCCAAGAGCGCTAAATGAGGCTGACTTTGAAGAATTGCTGCTACATCTTTCCATTGTTTACCATTATTTAAGTGTCTCTAAATTTGGATGTTTGAGAAATTTATAGACGGTTTGTATTTCATCAACTGAGATTCCATTTTTGTTTTGTTCGAAGGAATATCACACAAGTCTAGAATCATATATTACAGCACCTGGCAGGACTGCTGATTTTTTATTTGGCCCTAATACACTTGTGATGTTCAGGAATATTCCACCCACCACGATATTTAAATGGACGTAAAACAATCGCCTCAGGGCAATAAACTTTAGCATGGGATAAGCAAATGACAAAGGTATAAATGCCATCCCCGCTCGAAATTCTGAACTCCGTCTCACAAGTAATCTCCAAATGCAATATCAAATGTGGTGTTCCGTAATCAGACTTTTCCTATCAAACATTCTAGAAATGGAGACCTGAAAAAGGTTTGTTTATACAATATAAATGTCTGCCCAAAGAAATTATTGATTTGGGTAAAATTGATACTCTGGTCTTCCGACAAAGTAAAGACAAACGAGCACAGGTGACAAGCAACTATCCAAGAGTATGGTTTAGCGATAAAGTCTTTTGCCACGATATTGACCAATATTGTTCATCATAATTTTCTGAGTTTCTTTTTCATTACTGCAAGTTATGTGTCATTCCCTGATTATGAATCAGGTTGTCCAATCGTCGGTTAATACGCCCTGCAACAGTTACACTCTCACGATCGATCACACTATGAAAATGAACTGTTTCTCCCATATGCATGTTCAGGCCATATACCTTACGATATACTCATCATTGCACGTGTTTATCGGCCATTAAATCCCATATATAATCCACAAAAAAACTTTTTAGTGATAAATTGAATATGAAAGAAATTGTAATACATTATCTTAAAATGTATTGGTTTTGTATGAACGCGCAATTGTAAGAAAATATTAAAGAATGAAAAAAGTTTAAGGCACTGATACAAGTATAAATGAATAAGGAGGGTAAATTTCTAAAGAAACTGTGGTGCTGCGTCGGTGGGAGAGTATAGCAGGTAATTTAGTGTTAACAACTGAGTTGGAAACGTAAATTGGCTACTAGCCGCTAGACACTTAAATCGCCCTAATCATTCTAAACAGCATATGGCAGTTTGCGGCCTTTCCTTGCATCTAGGTAGATCGGAAAGCCGCAAAACACTAGAACAAAAATTTTCCTTCCAAATCCACACCCTTAATCCCCACGGAATCAACGAGCGCTTATCATTCATCTAATTCATTCCTGTTTTCTCGTCACCATATTTCCACCAATAGCGTAGCTCCACTTTCCGCATATAAACCCACAGACAACTCACAATTCCTCCAATCGCTCGGACGAAGGGCTGACGCTCAAAACGTCCACTTTTTTACCCTATAGGATGGTCAATTTACGTTTTCAGCTCAGTTGTTAACACTAAATTACCTGATACAGATATAGTTTGCTGCTTTTAAGGCGGCCGTTCATGTTTTTTCTTCCCGGCAAAATAAACTGTGTGCTTGAATACTAATTAGTTTAAGGCAATTTAAGATGAAAGAAAATAAAGGAGTGTCAAAAGAGTTCCCCTTAATAGAAGCAAGAGTTACCATCCCAAAGGAAAATGAAAATATGGCCTCTTTGTGTTCCATGTTGACATGGGGGGAGGAAAAGTGAAAGCGACAAGCAACTATCAAATGTTTCACCAATGAAGTTCAAATCTCGCCGCAGTTTAGTCTGTCAGCCTTCAACATCAATTAATAAGGATGGAATAAATCAGCGTCGATGTTTTTCTTCCTTTATGCCGTATTTTTTAGAGCCCAAAGAACGTGTAACAATACTCAGCGGTTCTTCACTCCAAAATAACGTTTGCGTACCGGATCGACTTTTTTGGTACAAAATGATCGACTGTAAAATACCTTGTACTGAAAGAATTCCTCGCAGTTAGGATTTAACTTCTGGATATAGTTCTTGAGGCAGTTAAGGCCGTCAAAAAGTGGATCCTTCGATGTTGAAGATATCCTGGCCTACTTTCCTACACTGTTGATGTCTTCAATCCCTCTTGGATGGTTCTTAGTAGCCTCGTCATGGGTCATTGAAGCGTATTCCCGTCCATTATCGTCAAACAAGAAATGTGATTTCTGACGTTTGAGAGACATGGGAACGAATTAGTCAGAAATTAATATTCTGACGGCACGTTCGAGAGGTTCGCATGGCATCATGGTAGTTTCGGGTTATTTAAGCGTTTCGCGGGGAAATTAGGTCATACTACGTCGGTCAGTCTTAGGTTGGGCCACTTTCTTTTTGCAGTCTTCTTAGTATTTAACCCATTGTTGTCAACCATGTCAGTAACAAAAGAAGTACGAGATTTTATCAGCAACTCTTTAGCGGAGAATAATAGAGCATTACTGACACAAATTTCCAAACTAGTGAGCGATTCAGCCGAAAATTTGAAAAGAGCTAACGCCGAAGCTGCAGACGAACAACTGAGACAAGTAAAGAAGTTAAGAAGAGAAGAACCGAAGTCATTTAAACGCAAAGGGAACGAAATTCAGTACAAGTTTAACTCAAAACTGCAGGATTCCCTGGAGGAAGCGAAAACACACCTTGGAACAAACGCTGTTGAGAAAGCAAAGGAGTCGTTAACAGAAGGTACGTTACTCCTTACAAATAGACAAAAGTTAATTCCATTAGCAGATAAATCTGAATTTGGTTGGAAAACAGTCGAGGAATATTCACAGCACGAGCTAGCAGAAGATGAAGATGATGGAAAGAAGATACGTCGCGCCGAAGAAAGAGCTGAGAAAGCTTTGAAGTCTGCCTCCACAAGAAAGACTGCTAAGCAAGTCTCCTCAGTTTTCCGCCCTTCGAGTTCACGTTTTGCTCCACCGAGCCAAAGAGCTTCCTCTGGGCTCAGTTCCTGGCGTGGCCAGCCTGATCGTTTAAACTTGTTAAATCGCTCCTTGGTTGATCGCCCATCAAGACCTGTAAATTGTTTCGCTTGTGGCAGATTTGGGCATTGGAGGTCCGAATGCAGTCAGATTGCTCTTTCAGGGGCCGCCAGAGGTAATCTTGATTGTAGATGACTGAAGAATCAATCCCTTGACGAACAAAGTAAGTGTGACATTTCCACTACTTTGTGTGATTCGGAAAATCTTTCCCGTCAAGGTCTCGTCCAGGATTCTGAGAACCATGAGGTTGAATCGCCAGGTACTGGTGGCAGCTATGACTCTGTTATCCCACAGGTTTCTGTTAAAGGGAAGCTGTCTAAATCCATTGCGTTTTGGCATTCCATCGGAGCACCAGATTTTATCTTGAGTGTTATCAGAGACGGTTATAAGATTCCATTTATTTCTACGCCGCCACCTCACCATTGTAAGAACAATTCATCCGCCCTAGAAGAACGGGGTTTTGTTACTGAGGCTATTTCGGAACTCTTACGTGACAATCGCGTCGAGGAAATATTCTCTCCTCCGGATATCGTCAATCCGTTGTCTGTTTCTGTTCAAGTTAATGGTAAAAAGAGATTGATCTTGGATTTCAGGAATATCAATTTGCATATATTTAAGCAGAAGTTTAAGTGTGAAGGCCTACATACCATCAAGAGTGCCTTATCCAAAAATTATTTTGTATTCTCATTTGATTTGAAAGCAGGTTATCATCATATAGATATTTTTCCGGACCATCGCAAATATTTGGTTTTCTCGTGGGATTTTGGCACAGGTGTTGACAGATATTTTCAATTTACAGTTTTACCTTTTGAGCTTTCTAGTGCTCCTTTTATTGTCACAAAGCTCCTAAAACCTTTGGAAGCCCACTGGAGGGGACAAGGAACTCCAATCGCTCTATTTTTTGATGACGGCATAGGGGCGGGTTCCTCGTTGAATTCTGCTAAGATTAACAGTTCCATTGTTCGTGCAGATCTTGCACGCTGTGGCTTCGAAATTAACAAAGAAAAGTCTAGTTGGGAGCCCGAGAGAAAATTTTCTTGGATTGGCTATGATATTGACACTCAAACGGGGTTCATATTTGCAAGTGCACTGAGAATGGAAAAGCTGTTAAATGACCTTAATGAGGTTTGTTCTGTTTTAGAGGCGTCTGCGTTCGTGCATGTAAAGAAAATTGCTTCTATTGTGGGTCAAATTATTTCGAGCTGTGGAAATGTTACTCAAATCATGACTAGATACTTGAATCTAGTTATCGATACTCGTCATTCCTGGAATTCAATGGTCGTTCTTACTGATCCAGCGAAGGAGGAACTTAAATTTTGGCGAGACAATCTTAGATCCTTGAATGGAATTCCTTTTTGGCATAAGCCTTTTGTGCCGTCTAAGGAGATGTTTTCAGATGCTTCTTCCACTGGCTGCGGAGCCTTCATTAAAGGTTCCAGCTTAATTTGCCACAGAAATTGGTCCACCGAAGAATCGCTAAAATCTTCAACCTGGAGGGAGTTAGTCGCCATAAAGTTCGCCCTTGATTCCTTTGAAGATCATCTGGCTGGTCGGAGAATTTGCTGCAAAACAGATAGTCAAAATGTCGTGAGAATTGTTCAAGTTGGTAGCATGATTAAGGAGTTGCAAGACATTGCTCTGGATATTTTTCTTTTATGTTTGCGTCAACAAATTCAGTTGGATGTTTCTTGGGTACCACGAGATTGTAATTCGTACGCAGATTTTGTGAGTAAGATGGTCGACTTGGACGATTATTCAGTTCATAATGACATTTTTCTCTTGCTCGAAGACCGCTGGGGTCCACATTCGATCGACAGATTTGCCTGCAGTTATAACACCAAATTGCCAAGATTCAACTCCAGATTCCTCCAACCCGGCACAGAAGCTGTGGATGCGTTTACACAGGATTGGTCATCGGAAAACAACTGGCTTGTTCCACCCATCACACTTGTCGGTAGATTGTTAACTCATATGAGAGACTGTAAGGCGGTTGGTTCTTTAATCGTACCAATGTGGAAGTCCGCGTATTTTTGGCCGTTACTATGTAATGATGGTGTGCATTTAAATTTTTTTTGTAAAGGATTGGTTGTTTCTCCCCAACAAACCGGATTTGTTCATCAAAGGTAAAGCAAAGAACAAACTGTTTGGTAATAAGGCATTCAAGTCCCGATGTTTGGCGCTTCGTATTAACTTTGCGGATTACAGTCGTCGTTCTTCAGTGGGTTTTTGCACCTCCCCTTACGGCTTTTGTTCGGCTTGCCGATCAAGAGTACCCTGAGGTGTCTAGGGTATTTAAAATTGTGACTAGTCGAAGACTACAGCGAAGTTTACGTTTCTTGACTGAATTTCTATTATATTGGTTGTTGTTGTTAAATAATGCATATTTTGTACTTTTGAGATATTGTTCAGGTTATTCTGTATGTACCCCCGGTGTGCCGTGTTAATAGCAGCCTGTGTGGCCCCCCGGTGGCGTTTGGCTTTAGTGTGACATACGCTCCTTGGCGGAGTTATACGTTTGCCATTGTTTGGCTGCTTGCTAAAAATCGCAGTGTGTGGGAATACTTAGTGTGTTTAGATGCAATCACTTATGGGCTCACATATCATGTTAGGTTTGTATATTGCCTATGTTGGGGGCCCCCGGTGCCCGAATCCACATAGAAAATTGTTTACCCTGGCAGTATCTTTGATCTGAGTCATCCGTGGCTAAGAGAGTTGTTTCACAATTTTATCATTTCTTTGTTTTTCGCGTGGGGAGACACAACGTTGTAGTACTAGATTAAATGTGTACCCCTCGGTGTTACCAAGAGCATTTGAATGTCTTGTTTCGCGCTATGGTCGACCCGAATGGTATTGAGGTTTGTAATAATCGCAGCCTAGGTGCTACGGAGATTTTTATCCTCCATTAATTTCTTGTTCGGAGAGCTTAGACTGGAGTCGGCGCAGCTATGTTGTGTTTACAGTCCCAGCGAATGTGTCTTCACTATCTTATTCTCGACCCCATTCAGATCTTAATGCCATCGTTCGTACTACTTGTTTGCCTTTCCCCTTTTTGGTTTGTTTTTCCCTTTTTTAGATGTGTTCAATCATGGCGTATGGCAGTGCCTTGACGAGTTGAGTGACCCGACGCTGAGAAGTCTTGCGTCTAGACTGGAGTCAACTGTCATTGCGTCAAGAGCACCAGGTACCACAGACGCCTATAGGAGAGCTTTTCTGAGGTGGAAAGTGTTTGCCAGTTCCAAGAGGGAGATTTGTGCTTTTCCTGCAAAGTCAGAGCATGTGGCGTTATACTTACAGCATTTACTGGATACTACCCATTCCCACTCAGCGGTCGACTCTGCCATATTTGGAATACAGTGGGCACACCATTTGGCGGGTTTACCTTCCCCTACAGACAGCCCGATCATCCAGGCAGTTAGCAGGGCCGCTAAGAGAATAATGGGAACTCGCGTTTGTAATAGGAAAGAGCCAGTTTCTCTAGACATGATAAGGAAACTTGTTGAAAAATCCAACCTAGATAATTTACATGAATTACGAAATGTGCGCATTTTTATTCTTGCTTTTGCTGGTTTCTTCCGAATTGAGGAGGTTTTTTATATTAGATATGGAGACATTACTTCTCATAGTGACTACCTAACTATCAACGTTGTCAGAAGTAAGACAGATCAACTTAGGAAAGGGAGCCAAGTTGTAATTTCAGAGAGTTCCAATGTTGCTACCTGCCCTGTAAACAATTTCAGGCGTTATTTAAGAGAGGTTGAAAAGTTTCCAGTTGAGGCAGACCATTATGTCTTTAGGGCCTTGTACAAGTTTAAATTAGGTCACAGACTAGTATCTGTTAACAAGCCGCTTAGTTACTCATGTATAAGAGATTACTTCAAATCTAGCTTTAGGGACATTGTTCCAGATATTTCTCTATTCAGCACACATTCCTTAAGAGCTGGTGGGGTTTCAGCTGCAGCTAATGCTGGTGTTCCCGACAGAGTCTTTCAGAGGCACGGGCGTTGGAGATCTGTTTCCATCAAAAATGGCTATGTTGATGATAGTTTGAGTACACGTTTATCAGTGTCAAAAAAGTTAGGTATTTAATTCTGTAGCGTTTATCTTCAACTTCATATTTCCCTTTCTTTGGCTCTAGTAGGATATGTAGACTACGAGACTGGCTGACTTCTCCTAAATAAACTTTCACATTGAATATCTCGTCTGAGTGTAGTCAGAATATGTGATTTCTGACGTTTGAGAGACATGGGAACGAATTTGTCAGAAATTAATATTCTGACGGCACGTTCGAGAGGTTCGCATGGCATCATGGTAGTTTCGGGTTATTTAAGCGTTTCGCGGGGAAATTAGGTCATTCTACGCCGGTCAGTCTTAGGCTGGGCCACTTTCTTTTATTTATTTATTTTTTATTCAATGTAATTTTGCTTTACAACTCTATGTAAAACATTACTCCTTTCATTGAATTTTCTGTGTAATTTAGTAGTGTAACTAGGTTTATTTTAGTTACCCTTTCCTCGGGGTATAGTGCTGCTGCATTAGATGAGGACGTTTCCACATAGTTTTTGGCCACTTCTAAAGAGTGGTTTTTTAGTGGTTTTCGTATCTGGCGTAGCACAGCCTATTTTTGTATAACCCTTTATTTTCAGTGAATACTTGCAGAACATTGCAGATTGTAGTAGGATATGTAGACTACAAGACTGGCTGACTTCTGGAATGAATGAATGTCTCTAATCGCAAAGCTGAGGATAACCTATACATACATTTTATTCAGTGATGTAGGATTTATTATTGCTTGTGCAACCGTATAACGGGAAACAGTTAAATAACTCAGTTGCTTGAAACCATGCATTGAATAAGGGCTATTTGATATGGAATTACTGGTGCAGTAACTACTTAGTAGAAGGTAGGGGGTCGGGGGGGGGGGGTGGGGGGGACTATGAATACCATTGAACCCAATATAAGGTCTTTTGGAGTACATAAGAGAGACACGTACTGACAGTATGGATATCAATTGTTTGACTTCCTCTTGCCTTTTTTACCCCCACGGCGTACTCCTCCATGGTTGCGTAACGGGGGACGTACTGCTGGACGCCTTCTTCCGCGTCTTCTTCTCCCGCGCCTTCCTCTCCGGGGCCTTCCTCCCGGACGTCCTACTGGAAGCGGAGAAACCCGCCGGGGCGCCCTTTCCGCAATTTGGGGTCTGGTGATCTCTTCTCTAAATCCAAAACATCGTTTTCTTCGCTTTCGTTATCGTCTTTTTCATCATCGATGTCGGCCCCTGATTCGTTTTTATAGAAGCTATCATCTTCAACATTCTAATTCAAGTCACTTCAAATGAAAAAAAAAATACAATAAGCCTTTGTAAATTGACATATTCAGCTGCAAAGAGATTACTGACAGTTAATAATCTCTTGTAGCTACTGCATCCCTTTCAGCCATTAAAAAAAGACTGGTTCACGGAAGCCCGAGTAATTTCAACTTCGCTCTATCATAAAGACAACTTAGCTAGTCGCTCAGTTCAAACGCCACCTTTTTGTAACATTACAGTACTGCGCAAAATGAAGCAAACGATAATATTGCCGACTGTTGCGATAATCCCGATATATAGGCAATATTTGAAAAATGTTTCAGTTGGAATGATAGATCGGCGACATAGCTGTAGGGCTATTGTTCTAACAGCCGCCATAAATCGCTGAATCGTTGAGCTCCAAGCGTAAAGTCGTTTTTGTTTAAAGATAGATAGTTTGAGCCAAATATATATATATATTATATATATATATATATATATATATATATATATATATATATCGCTTCAGCTCAACGGTATATAACATAGCGCTCTTCGTCGAATTTCCTAGCAGACTTGCACTGTCGAAGCTTCATGTAAGGTGGGAGACGTCAACTCTCAAATAAGCATAGTTTTTGGGGAAAATAATGAATCACTGTTTTCGCTAGATGTTCGCAACAAGTTCGCTAAACATATACAATACATCAGCTAACCAAGTTAGCTGCCACACAAAAAATGACAAATTATAAGGAAGACTATTTAACTATATCTTATTCACTGATAGAACTAACTAAGTCGCCAATAAAGTTAAACTACCTTAGTTCTCCAAATATCATATAGCTTCTTAGAGCTTTTTTTTTTTTTTTCTTTTTTCTTTTTTTGATCCCGGTTGAAGTCAAATTCGACGGGGCGGAGATTTATTCTTACCATTCTTACCAATTCCAAGTACCTTAAAGCATCTTCAAATTCTGGTTCAAAGTCATCCATATACTTTTTCCGGACTGTCGTTTTCCCTTCGTTTCCATACTCAGCAAAAGTAAAAGCTAAAGCGATAGCAATAGTCGATCCATACACAGCGATAAGGAGGAACCTACTCATGGCGAAGTCCTCCTTTCTTCTGGGTCGTACGCTTAGGTGCACGGTACATTTTGTACCCTTTTATAACAAGAAAAAGAAGGTTATTTCCATATTGCGTAATCGTGTAAGAGGAGCCTACTCAAGAGATCAAGAGTTCCCTTTTTTACCAGTATGCAACAAACCGCGAGGACATATTTGCTTCTGGCCCAAAAGAAGTTCTGTAAATTACGCGATATTGGGTTGTTTAAACTTAATGTCTGTTCTAAAATCTTAAGATATTCAAACCAAAAAATTCGCTCGTTTCTTAAAACAGACCGTGTCAATAACAAAGGTGATGTCATGTTATCGGCTAAAGTAATGTAAAGTATAAATTCATTATATACCTTCAACTAGTATCAGAAATACTTATATATAAGAATAAACATGGGAAAATAGATCTTTTTTTATTATAGTGTGCAACCGCAAAACACGAACATAATATTATTTGAAAAGTCGCTAGATATGGGTGCACTATTTTACAATGGTTAATGATGTCACGTCCACATTTGCGTCGTGCTTAGGCAGATTTCTGCATTCGGGTATCTCTTAATCAAGGCTTCAAACCAACAACAGAAGAGGACGCCATTCTGAAAAATAAACCAATTCTCCAAGCCTTAAGCATATGGCCTGAAAAAAATTTCCCCAAATATTCAGTCACGATCACCTTGGCCTGAAAACGAAACTTTTATGTCAAGGGTTAGAAGAAACAGATCTATTTTTGGCGCCGGTTACCTTTGGTCCTTTATGTTTCATGATGGTAATGATAATATAAAGATATTTAGTAACTCCAGTAGCCCATTATCCGGAGCTTCCATCTTTCATACTTACCCTCTGAGTCAACCCTGTCCCGTATCTCTTTATTTTTAGAAGCATCTCCCACGGGGTTTTTCGCGGGTGTTTACATAATAGCCAATCATAAGAGAGCTGTGGTCTGCTATCGTTGACGTCAGTTTTTTAGGGTGTTATGCGAACGGTTCGATTCTCGCTGCAATTTAGTCTTTCAGCTTTCTTTTGCTAAAATTGGGATATCAATAAATGCTAATGATAATTGTTAACGGCTTTGTTTTCTTTGTGTCGTATTTTGATGAGCCCACGCCGGAGTCTCGTACGCTGTGGTGCACGGTGCATTTCGTATCCTTGGATACTCAGTAAAAGTGATTGATCTTCATATTGTTTTCGAGTTCTAAGAGCCTTCTCTAACAGATGAAGAGCTCGATTAGTCCTTTTCACCAATATCTAAGTTTGGTATGTGGGCCTGATAATGTTTTATAACCTGATGTAACCGGCTAACACACATTATAGACATGGAGACCTGAATGTTCATTCATACAACATAAATACAACATAAATGTTTGCCTGAAGAAATAATTGATTTGGGTAAAAATTGATATTCTGGTCTTCTGACAAAGTAAAGACTAACGTGTACAGATGCCACGCGACTATCCAAGAGTCTGGTTTAGCGATAAAGTGTGTTTCCACAGTATTGAACAATATCGTTCACTGTAATTGTCTGAATTTCTTTTACAGTACTGCAAACTATATGTAATAGCAAATCACGAATTTACCTGAGACGCTAATATTCATGGCGCACTTTCTCAAAGCAGTTAATAATATCACGCCCACGTTTGCGTCCTGTTGTAGCAGTTAAAAACAGATCTATGTTCGTCTCCGATCGCCATTGGTCATTCTTTGATTATGCACTTCCGCTTAAGTTGTCCAATCGTCAGTTTGTACGTTCTACAACAGTCACACTCTCACGATCGATTACACCACAAAAATGGCATACGTTATGCCAATACTGTACATTTTTTTTTTAAGCGTCTTCTTAAAACTCACCTGACCTGGGGGAGTGTTTAAGAAAGCCTATCTGCTTTAAATACCATCGGTCTAATAATATTATAGTAATTAAGATTTTAATGATCATAAAGATTGTAATGATTATAAATACCATAGTTTTAATAATATCACATTTGTAGAGATTTTAATGATTATAAAAATTGTTAAGATTGTAAATGCTTTACTTTCAATAATCAGTATTGTAAAGATTGTAATGGTTGTAAAGATTGTAAAAACTGTGCTGTAAGATTAATAATGCGCGTGTGAGCATCTGCACATGCAACACGCGCAATATAAGTAAATAAATTATTATTATTGTTAAATGAATTGTTTTTTCCCATATGCATGTTCAGGCCATATATCTTACGATGTACGGATCGTTACACATGTTTATTGGCCTTTTATTTTTTAATATATTGGATTTGTATGAACGCGCAATTCTTAGAAAATGTGAAAGAATGAAAAAAAGTTTAAGAGTATAGTTTGCTTCTTCTAAGGCGCCCTTCATTTTTTCCCAAGGTAGTATATTGAGTTAATAATGTGAACTTGATAATAAACTGTCAGTTTTAATATTAATAATAAGTTTAAGCAAATTTAAGATTAGAGAAAATAAAGGAGTTTCAAAAAAGTTCCCCGTTAATTCAAGCAAGAGTTTTTATGTCCAAAGAAAATGAAAACACGGCCTCTTGGAGGTCCATGTTGACACCCTTTGCTGCAATAAAGAGAAGGATGGGAAGTGAAAGCAACAAGCAACTATCAAATATTCACCAATAACGTTCAAATCTCGCCGCAGTTTAGTCTGTCAGCCTTCATCAATAAATAAGGGTGGAATAAATCAGCGTCGATGCCTTTCTTCCTTTTCAACGTATTTTTTTTATAACCCAAAGAATGTGTAACGTTACTCAGCGACTCTTCACACCAAAACTTTTAAAAAGTGTTCATTATCCGAATACTTATTTTAGGCACATCACAATGCAAGGAAAGCAAAGCAAATAGAGAAGCAGTTTGTGACAGGTACTGCGTAACGCTTGGATATAGGATTTACTTTTTTCAGTACAAAATGATCGACTGTACACGGCAAAAAAACAAGCGTTCACCGTACGGATAACGAAGGTTGAATTCACGGAAAACGTGCCAATTTACTAACGTTTACCCGTGTTTTGCCTACGGAAAATCCGACGTTTTCTGTGCGTTTTCCCATCAGTCAATCCCAGTATTCGTTCCATTATTTGGTAGTTTTCCTTCGCGTTAAATGCAGGTAAACAATTCATTTTCCGGCATTAACCGCTCGGTTAACACATGGCAATCAGCGTGTTTTCCTTTCGTTCATTGGCATTTTCCGAGTGAACAACAACGTATTCACTGGAGTTAACAGCTGAAAAACACGCATTTTCCGGGAAGTTTAATGTGTGTAAATACGGGAAAACATAATGTTTTCCATAGTTTGCATGTTCACAAGAATTATTCAGTCGAAAGCATGCATTTTCCAACGTTTTTCCGCAATGGTGAATTCGAGAAAATTCGTGAAAACGCATTTTCAGGCGTTTCACCTTTCATTGCTGTTCGGTTAATCTATGGAAAACAACATGTATTCTACTATTTACAGCCGTTTTGCCCATTCCATTCCAGTTACGTTCACAGGAATTAACCAGTCGAAATCATGCATTTTCCGGTATTTTCTGTAACGGTGAATTCGTGCGAGGAATGCATTTTCCCGCGTTTACCACCGCACGGTTAATTGCTGTTCGTCAAATTTCACTTCCTGGACTCAGCTCTACTGCAGGTTCTCAAAGCATTTTGTCCTATTTCCTTCTCCCAGACAGGATTAGCACTCCTTTAATAATTCTCATCAAGTTTATTAATGCACAATGATGTTAGCGGTACAATTTATTCAGAGTCCAAAACGGAGCCTGATAACAATCATGTTTCCCAGTCTTATTTCATTTTACACATTTTTTTCTCTCTAAAGCCAAAAGAGGCAAAACTTGACCCATACAATTGGAAGGATGATTGTCTGAAAATATTGTGTGGGTCTATATATACAAACTATAAGCATTTTGCAAAAAGGTTTGAAGAAAATATAATTATGTGAACTTCATGTACTGAGGGAATCAAGGCAACATTCTGAGAATACCACCTTACATTTAATTTTATACCCGCATTAGATCTATTTGAAACACTTCTAATGTTTGAAATTGCAACTGAAGAACAAATTTAATTGACTAAAAATACAACTAGCTGCAATTCAAACACAGAATTTTCTTAAGTCTTAACTGTGAAGGCTGCATGCATCTTTGACTCTGATATGTTAATTAAAACAGTTTGAGTCTGAAACTTCTAAAATATTAACTTAAAGAGAAAATATTTTCTTGGACTGAGAAAAATGTTGGAGTACTCCATCTGATGAAGAACAAGAGAACTCTAAAAATAAGAATGAAAATTGCAGCCACCTCTAAAATAGCAAATATGTCCAGGATTTTGGGCTCTTGAAAATGAGCATGATAAATTGTTCTCACTGATAAAAATTCACTTGAATGCACAATTCTGTCAAATATGAAGTAGTATGATAATGTTCAAAAATCTATTCATGTAATGTGAATTGTTTGCTAAAAACACCTGCATTCAATCCTGGACATAAGTGCCAAATGGTGGTCAGGGAAGGCAAAATATTCTAGAAACTGATTTCACTTTCCACTGACAATAACTTAAATGTAGGCTGCTCAATAGCTTAAATTGCTAAAAATATTACATGTTATACATGTATATGTTTGCAGTCTTCAAACTCCATTGTAATCAACCATGATTGTACAGAACTCTCGCTTCACGTTTGCCAACTGAGGTGGTTTCTTGGGAGAAAATTGAAATCAGAAAATTATTAAATTAAAAACTAAATTCAGACAGAATGAGAGAATGGAGATGGTAGACCTACATCATCTGTATCATTACGTAGAACTATAGCAACGTTATAAGAGATAGTCCTAGGAAGAGAGTTGAGTGACTGTATACTAAAATTAAAATTAATTTAGGTGGTGGCCCAGAGCAATTCTTCTGGGATCTCTCTACTATTTCTATGACTTGGTTTACCAACCCTTCTTTTCACTGACTGCCTCTTGATTCGTCATGGAAGACTCATACCTCTGGTCTAGTATATGGAAGAAGTTGGTAACTTCTTCTGTCCTTCAAGTAAGGGGCCTTGTCACCATTGATGTGGAATCTTCTTCATCAGACTCCTCTGAGGAGACATGACAAGGATGCAGGGCCTCGAAATTTGGTTGTCTCTTCTCTTCTTCACTTGCCAATTTGAGTCTATCATCCAGTTTCTAAAAGGGAAAATGTGGAAGAAGTTTTTATAATACCGAATGGTGAGCAATTCCTACAATAAAACATTTATAAAGCCCTTGAATGAATCTCAGGAAAACAATCGAGAACTTCTCGTTTTTATGGTATTTACCGTTCGCAATTCTGCAGGAAAACGCTCGACAAATGCAACGTTCGCGCGCTTGGGAAAATTATAGAATAACATTCAGGAAAACAAGCTAGACACTAGCGTTTTCGTGGAGCAGGAAAACAATTGACAAACATCACGTTTTCATGGTATTTACCATTGGTAATTCAACGAGAAAAACGCTGGGAAAATGCAGCGATCGCGCGCTCGGAAAACTTTAGTAAAATGTTCAGGAAAACAAGCTATACATTAGCGTTTTCGTGGAACAGGAAAACAGTCGGAAAACATCATGTTTTTATGGCATTCACCGTTAGTTATTCTGCGGGAAAACGCTTGGAAAATGCCGCGTTTGCGCGCACGGGAAAACTGTAGAAAAACGTTCAGGAGAACAAGCTATTAGTCACCAGATTTAAAAAAAAATGTCATTGCGTGTACATGTGTCTTTTCAAAATGGATGATATTATAAAAAGACTGATATACAATTGTAAACTAATTCTATTTACGCACTCACCTTACATTATAACGCCTTATATGTGTTATTTACAATCGCTCTCGTCCCTTTGTAGCCCTCAACGTTCAGTCCGTCAGTCAGAAAACTTTTAGTAACTCTTTGTCAAATTGCGAATATAAGTAAGCTTTTATATATTTTTTGCCATCTTAGCGTTCACGAATGTTTAAATTACATTTTTAAAACACTAGTGCAATGGGGACAATTTACTTCTCGACACTGGGTGTTAAATAGAGCACCGGCTTTGAAGTAGCAATTTCCTTTTTCCCTTATTATCTAGAGTGCTTCTAAAGTTGGTTGTTTATACGAGGTGTATTGCCCTCGTTAAGATTGTGTTGTTTGCGTATCTTATATATGCAATTTTCGATCGGATCGTTTTGCAGCTCTTTTCCAGAGGAAAAAAAAAAAAAAAAACCTAGGCAAAAACAAAATTTCTGACACTTTCCAGTTTTACAGATTTTTTGGGGTTCAATAGTAGGGTTTTTGTGGTCTTAGACGTTCTTTGGGATGTCATGCAACACTCCCTTAAAACTTTCCAAACATATGCAAACCACGGAGAGCCTTTCATTCTCGAAGAAAGTTTAATTTCAATTTTGCTCATCAAGACTATTCCAATTTCCTTTCTTTCTTTTTATCGTATTCTGCCTTTGGAAATGTCACAGATTCAGAAGGTAGCCCTTCGAGATACTTTTCATCGTTCTTGCGAGTTCTATGTTCAGATTTCTATGAGCTTGATTCTTACCAGGAGCTTTTATCAAGAACAGTTGAGGAATGTGGAAAGTCTTGTATTGTCTATTATCGATGTTCACAATGAGAGAATACATTTTATTCTATATATCTTGGCTGATGTTAAACGAGATTTGTTTTACTTGGTGGTAAAAGGTACAATACGCAAAATGAAGTAAAGCACGTTACATGTGGTTACATGTGCCTCGAGTATTATCGTATTCAAAAAACTATCGCTAACACTTTTTTTTCTCGAACGTGGGAAATCTTAACATTTCACGCTGCTGAGATAGGTCAAGAGCATCCTGCGTTCTGCAAGAAGCAGCAATGTCAAAAGCGTTGAGTGCGTGAATTTATCATTGCTATTTTTTTTTTAGTGACTGATTGTAAACACAGATTTTCTTTTTATTAGAAGGAGTCAAAACGTCTGGAAAAGAAGAATAAAGCTCGCCACCACTAAGCACACAAGGGAGCGAGGCAAATTTCTTGTCTATGGCTTGTATTTTTAAGCCAAATTCACATTAGAGTAAGAGACATCACTGTAATCTTTATTCTATGACATATTTATATAAGCTGATCTCTGAAAGTTTTACTTTATGATAGCATTGTATTCTGCAGAGATAGATTTTCTTGATTGAAGGTGTCTATTAGTCATCGAGTTTGGACTGTGCTGATAAATCTGTCGAAATAATAGTAATAATAATAATGATAATAATAATAATAAACTGATAGTGATAAAAGAAAAATTTGATAATCAACAGCATAATGTAGGGTACTGAGCGTAGAGTGTATGTATAATGAATATCTTTAATCGCAAAGGTGAGGATTTCCCGAGGTGCGCTTTATTTAATGGAAACATTAAATATTGTTTCCGTAACCGTAGCGAAAAAATAATCTCAAAACCTTAGTCGCTCAGTTGCTTTGGAATTAGATTAGCGTAACGAATACAGTCCATTTGGAGCATGTGTGGAAACTGGGACAAACTAAGAAAAAATCTATGTGTAACCGGTTAAGGTAATCTCACCAAGATCAAAGCTGTGAGAGACGGGCGCTCTCAACTGACTACTATCTAGAGGAAAAGTCGTTTAGAAGCAGCTGAGGACTTTCCTTCATACTTTACCTCCACTTATGAAAAACGTTATCCCCATCTCCGCCGGCGTCGCAGCCCACCAGGACGGAATCTCATGCGCCTCGCCTTGGTCTGCTTTGCCCGCCTTCTGTACGAACGTCACTTATTTTTGCGCCATTTAGGGTCTGATAATCTCTCCTCATCTTCATGATCAGTGTAACCTTCTAGTCGGTTTTTATCGAAGTAACCATCTTCAGTATTCTGATCAAAGTCACTTTAATTGAGATGAACATTGTAAGCTTCTCTAAATCAGCATCTTTAGCTGCTGAACTTGTTTTATTTTCTATCATAATAAAAACCAGCGGATCATATAAAGCCTGGTTATTTTAAAGTTCACTCCATGGTCAAGGCATCTGGTACAGACAAACGCCCAGTTCTAAATGCCACCATTATGTATTATTTCATATAGTCCAGTAACAAAAGTAACCTTACGGATTGGAGACAAGTATTGAGTGCCCCACAGTAAATAGATAGGTTCGTTAGGGTACTTTTTGTCATACTAGTAAAATAAAACTTCGTTTGGGCAAAAAGGGCTCTACAATTTGTACGAAGTAAAGGATAAGATATCTACAATGAACTCCTCTTTTAAACTTAGTACCTTAACGTTTCTTTCCAGACTGCTGTGTTCTCTTCTTCTCTATAATCAGTCATACTCAATGCCAAGGAGATGGCAAGAACTGATCCAGAAACGGCGATAAGGAGAAACTTGTTCATGGCGAAGACCTCCGTGCCTATGGATCGTTCACCGGGTGTACAGTGCATTTTATATTCTTTTGATAGCAAATACAAGTTAGTGATTTCCATATTGCGTGATCGTGTTCTGAGCCTTTATCAACAGATAAAGTGCCCAATCAGTCTTGTTAACCAATACTTCAGTTTGGTATGTAACCCTGCATGATACTATTTGTAACCTGATGAAACCGGCTGCGAGGACGAAAAAAACCAAAATATTTCCACAGCTGCACTAGGATCATTATTTATACAATTCACTCGCCTCTTGTAACCGATCAGTTTATTGGGAAAAGATAAGAGAAGAATAACACTTTTAAATAAATATTCTAATCCAATGTTTCTTAAATGTTTTAGGCATTGCAAAGGTCCCCATGATAAAAACTATATTAAGTCATTGACGTATGTATCTGAAGTGTTTTTTTTTCTCCTATTAGAACCCGTTGTTTATGTAAGGTTGTATGAGGTCATTTTACTGATAGATTTACGCGACCACTTAACCGCACATACAGAGATTACTCTGTTATATTTTTAGTTGTTGTATCGTCTTTGTTCCATTAGGCGTTCAAAACACTTCTTGTAATTAGTACTCTCGATTATAATGCGGAAATATAATGCCTTCACATTCATTTATCTCAGTAAAGTAAAGTGAAAGTGTTCGAAATTTCTTAACTTTTATGACACGAGAACGATGGAAGGGTTGAAGTTATATATTTTTCCTGATATAGACAATGTAATTATGACAATTCACTTCCAGAAAGTATTAAATACAAGGTGACTGAACAAATGTATCAAAATTTCTGGCCTGTTTATCACTATAAAAGTGTTTTTTTTTTTTTTTTGGCAATTTATATTCATTTACTTAATAGAAATACTGGATTTTTTCTACAGGTCCAGATACATTTGCAATGCTCGGGAATATTTCGGCCACCACGATGAACTTAAAATAATCGCGTCCAGGCCATAAACTTTATCATGGAACAATCATGTGAAGGAGTCGGTAGAGATGAGCGCAATTTTTAAGAGTGGCTAACAATATCACGGCAGTATTTGCTTAATGCTTTGGAACATTTATCCTTTCGGGTATCTCTGACTTCAAGACTTTAAATTCAAATTTTGACGCAAATCAGGAACAGACGAGGACCGAAATCCTGATGAATAAGTTACTCCTTTCAGAATCGGCGCAAATGCTCCGGACTTTTATAACATTGGTCCATCCACTTAAACGTACCCTTAATACCCTTAATAAGCCGGAAACAAATTATTCCCAAATGTATTGACCTTGGCCTATTAATTAAGCTTTTTGTATAAATCAAAATCTACTTTGTCCCCGATCCCTTTGATCACTTTATGTTTTCACGGGTAAAATGATAAAAAGATACTATTGACCCTGATTATGGCTTCGGCCCCAACTCGCAAAACGTTAGTTTTTACGATCGACAACAGTCCTTTTCATGAAGTATTTCACGATCGATCAAAGAACATGATAAATCTCATCTACTACGTTCAGGCCGTTGACTGTGCGACATAACCATCAATGCACACTTTCATTGCCCATCAAATGTTACATAAACTCCAAAATTATTGACACAAACAAAGATTTCTTCACCGCAATATTGAGCATAAGGAGAAGTGTAAATTTCAGATGAAATTATTTTAGTGTTGATATATATGCACCGCTTTTGTTGATTCAGAAATAAAATGTTTATTTGCGACAACCGCCTTTTCAAATACAAAGATATTTTATTTTCAGCCAAATTATCACGCTATAATGCTATTTTAACACTGCTTCAATACGTAGGGTAGCTTTGTTTTTGAGAAGTTATTGATACGAGTAAACACCTTTTGCTACCACGTTGAGCACAGTAGACCTGTTGAAACGAATGATATATCTTTTTTTTTTTTTGCGCAAAAAATCCGCGTATAGCTTACTGGCCTACTGAGAAGTTTCGTTCCTAGCATTCCTTAGTTTGCAGAGGCCCAATACAGAACGCCCAAGGTATTATTTCTGCTACTATTTTCGGTTTTTATGCCTCACTAGAGTTAAGGTACTGAGACGATTATAGCTCGCTTCTTTAAAGGCGGTCGTTCATTTCTTTTTTTCCGGTAAAATACTGAGTTAGGGAACGTGAACTTGATATTAAACTGTTGGCTTTGAAATAGCAATTTCATATTTGTCTTATTATCTAGAATGTTTCTAAGTTGGGTTGTTTAGCAATTTATCTACGAGGTGTATTGCGCTCGTTAGAATTGTGTTGTCCGCGCGCATCTGATGTGAACAACTTTCAATTGTAAGTTTAAAAAAAATCGTACCGTTTGGCAACTCTTTTCCGAAAAAAAGAACAAAAACAAAAACAGAAACAAAACAAACAACACTTTTCAGACTAATTGAATTTTCTTGGGGTTCAAATGTAGGGTCTTGTTTTCTGAGACGTTCTTTGGGATGTCGTGCGACACTCCCCCAAAACTTTCTAAGCATAAGTAAACCATTGAGAGCTCTCCATTTTTGCAGAACCTTTCACGCCAATTTTGATCATCGAAACTATTTCTATGAGCTTGATTCTTACCAGAAGCTTTTAACAAGAAAAGGTGAGGAATGTGGGAAGTCTTGCATTATTTGTTACGATTTTCACAAGAAGAGGATACATCCTATTCAATATATGTTCGCCGATGTGAAATGAGATTTGTATTGTTTGGTGGTAAAAGATATAGCATGTAGAATAAAATGAAACACGTTATGTGTCATAAGTATTATCACATTTCAAATAACAACTAGTGTTACTACTTTTTTTTCTCGAACGTAGGGCAAAGAAAAAAATCTCTAGATTTCGCGCTGCCGAAACAGGTCAAGAGCATCTTGCATGAATAGGAAAATAAAGATGCTGGAATTGGATTTCTTTTCTAATCAGGCGCCCCTCATACAATTGTACCAAACACCTAACATTCTCTGTACTTCAACAGCATGGCACTGAAATCTAAATTCGAATGTCTGTGGTTTGGATCCTCTTGAAGTGAAGCTCTTGTTTTGTTTTTATTTTCCCTTTTGCCTAACCTCCTGACAAAGCAAATATCATGTTTCTTTCCCTGGCGACCGGAACTGAACTTTTCTATCTTGTATTCTTTTTTTTTTATTTTATCAATGTTTTTTCAATAAATGAACTTAAGAAATATTTTTTTTTTCCGACTTTCAAGCCGATGAGTTCGATTGTATGATAAATCTTATTTGAAAACGTAAGCAATAAACGACAAATGTGATCCTCTCTCTTGTGTTTAAATTGGGAGGGGAAAAAAGAGGAATGTATCCTTTTCAAAATGTTTTTAACTAGGATTGAAATCAATTTATTTAAGTCTTATCACGATATCCAAATATAAACTTACGATATCTCTTTATTTGACTCTAATGATAAACTAATGTTGTTACGTAAGCGCCTAAATTAAGAAATGCTTAATTGTATCGACATTTTGGAGCCTTCAACATTTAGTCTCCAGATCAAAACACTTCTAGGACTTACTATTGTCTTTGTTAGAATATACCGATTATAACAATATATTTTCAATGTAGGTGTTCAGTTTTATTCATATCCCGCCGCAGGGAGGAACATATTAATTGAATTCCTACCCACAACCGGTTCTCTTGCCATTTTTTTTTTATTGTTTATAGATTATATTGCAAGCAAAACGAATACGGACACTTTAGAGCTTCCCAGTGTTGACTTATTACCAGAATAGGTCGAAACGAGTCGCTTTCAAAGAAAATATTCACTAGTGTATGAAAAATTGTTCATCAAACTATTGCAAACGATCTTTTAAGTTTAAGATTTGTTCACACGAAGGTTTTAAAGCGATTACTGTAACCAGACAATTCTAAACAAATACCACCTATTTTAAAAATGGAAATTTATGTGTGCCGCCATATTGAGTCGGGCGTCGCTTCACAATTGCCAGTATTGACTATATGATCCCTTTAGTAATCCTGCGACCTAGCGAGGTATGATTTGATTACAATCTTATGAAGAAATTCGATGCAAAATGGAGCCAATTAGGGAACGGAATCCCATTTCTCTAAAGTCCTGGTAACTTCGAGGAACGGCCCCTTGGTCTGTTTACTTCTCCTTTCTATTTGCGATATGGTATGTATATTCAAGGAAAGAAACTCCCCCAATACGATCAAGATAACTAAGTGTTTTGACTGATCATCTTGAATTATGATAAAAAGGAAAACTTGGCGAGGGAGAGCAAAGAAGGTTTCTCTTGCCGTAATAATGCTTCTTAGTTCAAGGCGTCTTTGAGATAATCACAACCCAAATAACTACAATGAAATTTTCTGAGGCTTGTCAGGATTTGTGTTGTGTTTAAGATTTTGATAGAATATACTTTCTTGAAAATTTTAGGGATGGAAAGCGGCAACGCTAAAAGAAGATTTTACTTACATTCCGATCTAGAATATTGATGAAGATGAGCACTCACCGACTTAGAGAGGCCTCTTAAGCTATTTACGTGAACATGATCACGCCCGTATGATATGGAAACCATGCGCTTCTAGTTCCTGTTAAAAAAATTATATAATGCAACTTGAAGCTGTAGTTGAGAGCCAGCTTCGAGGTAGACTTCGCCATGAACAGATTTCTTCTTATAGTTGCGTTCGGATCGGTTTTAACTATCAGCTTGGCAGAATATTTTGTTGATTATGAAGATGAAGAAAACAAAGAGGCAGTGAAGGAAGCTGTGAGTGACTTCGCGTGGGAATATCCTCAGAGGTAATGATTTCAAATGAGACTCGATTTAGAAATTTCATGCCTTTGTTTTTTGATGTAAACAGACGTAAAGCTGAATTAAAATTTAGTGCCAAAATAACAGCACAATAAAATTATGCATTCTCTAGGCGCATTTTTCCTGGGAGAGACATACTGCTACTACCGATTGTGTTCACCTAAATATAATTTTGATGCTTTCTGCCTGAATATGCATCACGTCATAAGATCCCTAAAATTCACTTGCTTTCAGTGATCGAACAATTTTTTTAAACTTTCCTCAAATGTTCCTTACCAATTTACAATTAAAAAGATAAGTCACTGGGCTTGTTTAGAAGATAGAATGGATCAAACTTACCCCATTTGTGCCTGTACTGGCACTAATAACGCAGTCTTTTCATCGGTTCACGGTACATTTTGCTGCAGCTGGAAGCAAGGGTTTTGAAAGTAACACTTAAAAAACTTGATAAGCAGAAAGTCTCGAGCGTATGGAACAGTTTGATATATAATTTATATAAAAATCACGCTAATTTGAACGACATCGACTCAACTTGTTCGTGAACGCTTTCTTTTTCTTTTTTTTTTTTTTCCTTCGAATTATTTTTTTAAGGAGGCTCCATGGGGTTTTATCTTAATGTTTAAGCGCGCGCTAGCGTAATGTTTTTCTAGAAAATTCTTGTTTTCGCTTTTTAAGGTCACTAAAAGCCATCAAATGGCAATAAGCAACGTTCAGACTATCTTTTGCTCTCGTAAATATTATCAAAATGATTTTCGTCATTAATCTAAGGCATCACAAAGGGAAGCCCTCGCCAGCGATAGTTTGGCTTTTCCTTTAATTTTCTTCAATTTGCTTTGATGAAATCTCCCAAAATTTTCACAATTTGTGAAAATTGTCCTGCCGAGTATTTAAAAGCCAAAAAAAAGAGGGGCTTGCAAAGGCAATTTTCTTGCTATTTGCGAAGGCGATAAATCCTACTCGAAAGATCCTGGAATAGAACCTCGCCAAAATTGGTATCTGAGAATGCATAGACTTTCTAATCTGTCGCTTTTTGGCAATCTTTCCCATGGTGTTTTCTTTGTGGTTGTCATCTTTTTTCAGGCGTAGAAGGCCCATGAATATTATGAGTGGCTGGAAACTCTAGATTCCATCACATAAAACTGTATTAGCACACCTTTTCAAATAATAACCATGCCATCGTTTTGAGCCGCCATGTCTGTTTTGCGTGTTGACACTTCTAAAGCTCGCTCTATCTTCGCAACCAGATCTAGCGCGATCAAAAAACACTATGGAGCCTCCTTGATTCCTCCAAATTACGGAGGTTAAATTGTATACCAAAATTATGCACAACCGTGCTTTTTTAAGAGCTAAAGACCATCGTACCTCTTTACCTGGTCCATACAGTATAATGCAATACCGTATTCGAGGAATGGGCGTGCGCTCATTCCACTGATTGCGTAATTTTTATGGGCAGTACAGGATACGCAGTGCAAAAGTGAGGAATCACCTTAAGCGGAAGGAGCCGGAAAAATAGCTTGAAAGCCTCGCGAATTGTTATCGGAAATGATGTTTTTACTGGAAATAAGAAAAACTGAAAATATAAAAATGTTCTACTCGTTTCTAGTGACTTGGATTGGAATGCTTTAGACGATGACTTTATTGAAAAAATACCAGAGGTTGACGAAAGTGTTAACCCAGATACTTATGACAATGCAGAAGACCCCAGAATTCCACGTCCTCGAGGCGTTAGGAAAAGTCGCCGCCGCCGAAGTAGTTCACGTCGTCGCCGTGGTTAGAAGCGAAGGTTAAGTATTTCAATCAGTTTTTAACGAGAAAGCAGATATAACTACTTAAGAATAGTATCCACTGCTACTTCCGCGCAGTCACTGGTCGAGATGACTACGTATAAGAACTCTTATAATCTGAGAGAATTGTCTTTGGTTACCTTTTGTGCGGTTTTATGAACAAAAACAACATCAAATACAAAAAGAGCGTTGGATTTTATACCAACTCAGCTTTGATACACAATTGGTTACCCAAAGTTCTTGGGCATTAACAATGCAAAACAGATGTATCGGATCATTTGTCAGTGCCTCTGATTCTCAACGAATGTTTAACAGTTCCTTGGCGAAATAAATATTTAGAAGGTTATTCGCTCTTTGTTATTTTCCTTATCAATCTTTTCTATTATTTTTCTTTTGTTTTTTAACAGAACAACAAGGTCTATCAAGGGCCCAGTTTTAAAGACTAATGGGAACTTCAGCTACATAAAACTATCCAAGCAACAATGTTCACAATGGAGTAATTTTACGAAGTTAAAATTTATAGTAAATGAACCGTAGGAACGTAAATCAAAGGGGCCTTAATTTGAATGTCAATAAAGTACTAAGTTTTGCATTTGTTTAATATAAATTTGTGATCATTATTATACTGCAAAAACTGTTTCGTGGTCTTATATTTCTTGACTTCGTTACCGAAATCAAATAGCAGGTTCAAAATAACTTCACAGGAGAAGTCATAGAACAAAATTTTGAATGTCTGACGAAATAGAGGAAGTCAGGGAAGTTTTTCAAGCGCGGTTCATGCTAATGCATTATCAGCACTGCTATTTGATGGTTCTTGCATCACTATTCGACATACTTTATTAAGTGAGAGAAAGACTGAGGTTGATGTGGGAGAACCATTCACTTGACAAATGACTAAGCTTTTAATTGCAGTTTTGAAAGATTTTCTTACAACCCCATGCTGTTTTATAACAAGGCCTGGCCTTAAATGTAATCCGTTGTTTCCGCTATGTTTTCTCTTAAAGAATAATATGCATAATGAAGTATTGTCTGTTTCGGAAATCTAGCCACACTTTGTTCATTCGCAAGGTCGAAGCAGGACGAAAGGTCTCTCTTTGGAAGAAACTAAATTAACAGCCGAAACCCAGATTTGGGGTCCTGGGATATAGACGATAGCTAGCGACTCTATGCTAGTGCACAAAAATGTTCGTAATTTTTAGGTCAGTTGTTATATTTTCATGCCAACATTCACACGTTCTTCTCATCACACTTCAGGTAATAGATCTACGAAAATATCATAGCCAGGATAGACATAAACTCAACCAGTCTGGGCCGTAGACTGTTTTGTCTATACCGTGACGTCATGCAACGTGGCGCGACGGTCCAATTTTTAACACTTAGGCTAGCCCCAGATCTTAGCCCCGTACTTTTGTCTCTGATATTTATGGAGCTTGGGACCAGTTTACTTTATATAGCTTAGAAAGAGCTTCGTGTCAATAGCAGTTTAAATGGCGTCGATTGAAATGTGTGGGAGAAATCACAATTCAAAGTTGAACTGCGATAACTTATTTGGGACGGTTGAGGACAAACATGCTATCAATATCATGTAAATTTAAGGTATGTGTAATTCTTTTTCGGAAAAAAGAAAAAATAATACGGTACAATTCCATATATGTGCATCTCATTTATGAAAAAAAGAAGTAGAGTGGACGTTTTTTAGTCCGCGTGCGCGGCTGTGGTTGTTTTGAAGTTGTCTTAGGCCGTTATGGCGTCATTGCTTCTACCAGCTATCGATTTCTCAGTATTCATACATGTCCTTTTGTTTTTCCTTTCAGCTTATGGATGATCTTATCTCCTTTTTGACAACAGTCTATCGAATTTATGATAAAGGACTGTCAAGTAAGACGTTCTGATAAAAGTTTATTAAAAACTGAGCTTCTGGTTTAATTTAAAATAATATCGACCAGGACTCTGAGGAAATTCAACCCAGGAAATTGCAGATGACATTGAAGTTAATATGTTATTTCATCAGTTGCTACTTTCCACAAGGTGTCTTTTCAACATGTCATCGGAAAGGCATCGAATGTTATTTTCTCTCGCGTATTTTTCATCGTGAACAAGACTGCCCTCGTGTGAGGAAGCTTGAGGGCACCCCTTAAGTCCAGCGGCAAACAAACAACCGGTGACTAAAGCTGGTCGAAGTGTGTCCACTGAAATTCTTACTACTTTTGGTACGAGACATTTCTTTTGACATTCATGAGGAAATTTCAGATGAGACTGAAGTAAAATATGTTATTCCATCGGTCACTACCTTCCATGAGGTGTATTTTAGACATCTCACTGGAAAGGGATATAATTTGATAACAAAACACTGCGAGCAAAATACATGTACGTGCAACACATAGCGGGGCGCGAGAATAGTGATGACATGTCTGTCGCAAAAGAGATTTGTAGTACAGTTATACAGAAATGAATAACAGAAATAAGGTAAATGAAGTTTATTGAGATTTTGAATTCTGTTCTGCCGTCTCCTTTGCAGAAAAACCAGGCCGCCACAAGAAAGCTAGCAAGGAAAAACTTCGTCTCAATCCTCTCTCGGTCACATCAATTTATTTTAGTTTTGTCTTGACCAATCGTATCAAAGGAAATGGTATAGACAAACGTCACGGAAACAAAACCCTCACTGGTAAACCAACAATGCGTTGTGTATGAATTTAAATGTAATTGGTATGATGCCAATTATATAGGATGCATGAACCATTACCCTCATATTGAGGAGCTCAAATATTGGTAACTATCTTAAGGATGAACACAATCAAAGACCAAACACTCCTCACGAGCAATTTGCCATCCTAAAGTACTGGGAGCTGCTCATGATGTTGGTTCTAAATAAACCCGTGACGTGATGAAATAAACGGTGAAGAATATGGGAAAGTCATATATTTGAACTGCGGATAAAGACGTAAATGAAAGTGATCCTCGCATTAATGTGCACTACTTAGGAAGTAGTAGTAGTAGCAGAAATAGGGCCTGAAAAAAATTCAGGCCTGTACGGGATTTAAACCCATGACCGCTGCGTTACCGGTGCAGCGCTCTACCAACTGAGCTAACAAGCCAACTGAGAGCTGGACAGGGAAATTACCGAACTTGAACACAGGCGCTTGCTTCGCACATCCCGGCTCGAAAAAAAATTTTAAAAAAGGAGGAATATAAAACAATTTAAACGTCTGTGGAAAGACTATAATTTTAGGCATCTGTAAGAAGACGTAAACGGTGGGCGACGGATTAAAGATGACGTCATAATTTGTCGAAAAATCTACGGACTCCTGCCAGAAGCTCGTGGGAAAATGTTCAGAAAATTTCGAAAATTGGAAAAAATGTTTCACTGTTATTTTACAAAAAGTTCTTGGCTAACTGGAAACAGTTTACCTGTTACCTCAAGCTGTTTATCGGTCAGTTTGGAATACTACTAAATGAAAGATAACTGTTAAGCCCAGAGGCTCGAAGCAAATTACTTTGTTCACTCTGCCCCTGTTCTCCGAACTGAAATCTTAACATTATGAAAGAGGCTAAAACCAGATCATGAGAAGGAAGTTAAGTCTGTCCCTACCCCCATTTCCAAGGCTACATGGATAATTAATTAATTGCCCTGAATTTTTTTACGAACATAAATGGAAGAAACCGGCATACAAGCTCACGAGGAAGAAATATCAAAGATAAAACGTGAGTGCTCGATGAATGAAATATTTCTGAAATCTTCAAAACTTTCCGAACATTTTTCGACGTGTTTTTTGCTGTTATTGTAATATTTGTTTAACATCATCGCTAATGTTTTAATAAGTCATTGTTTTTTTCCATGTTACTTTTATTGAGCGCCGTCCGTAGTCCTCCGTCCTCTTATACAAAATCACATGGTAACATAATTTTACATTCATACTGTGCTAACGCGACTTGCGCTTATAGAGCATTAGTTTTTCAAAATAGATTTGTTTGATTTGTGTATTAATTGCCATTTTAACATTTCATGGGTCCAAGTTCTTAATTTCTTAATAACATCAAATGCTATTTCTCATTATTCCGATGGCTGTTTTCTTTTTTGACATCCTCGCTGAGTATTTAATAACTTGCCAGGTACTCCTTTACTACCACATAGCAAGACAATATTTTATAACTGTGCAAAAAACTTCACTGTGAGCCTGAACTTTTTAAACTCGAACAATAATTATTTTGTGCGCACCCGAAGGACTAGGGGCTACCATAAGCCAACCTAGCGCAAGTTTAGCTTGTTTTGTTTTGCCTTTGTTCAAGCGATTCATGATTGTGTTTTCAGCTCACAGCAATACCGTTTCAAACGCGCCCTTAGAAGATACAGATCCTTCCTCATCATGCTTGCTGAAGATTCACCTGACTGGCAGCTCATATGAATGTCACTGTCATATGGATAACAACTACCATAATTGCACGTCGATAGGCAACCATCAAAACGAGAATTTAAGATGTAGGAAATCCACAGTATGTTTACCTGAGCACGGTACGTGCTACAGATGCGATCGTAAAAGCATGCAACGAACCATCTGTTGTGATGACGTTTCAACTACAGCTACAGTTGGAACACCTCCAATATTTGAATGTTGGGAGAAAAGGTGTTCACAAAACTCCGAAAGCAGGAAAACTAGTAGGTAGTAGGTAAAAAGACAACGACAGCCCTAAATCTAAACATTCAACAAATTTTGATCAATGCAAGTTGCTTAGTTATTGACTCAAAAAATGATTGCATTAAACGTTTTGAGTCTTCAATGCACGAATAATTAACACTCTCGGAAACTAAAACCCAATGCAGTGCCTTTGTTAAGGCCTAAAAATTGGACCGGCCCTCTTAGGGAGGTTCTAGGCATGAAAAAGCACTTCGAGAGAGCAAGAAGTATTAAAAAAATAAAATAAAATAAAGCAAACGTAGCCTAGAAACAGCATGTTTATTGAACCGAGCTAAAACCTAGTAGTGGCTAGAAATTGTTGAATGTGTGTTACGCTAAAGATAACGTTTCTCACGAAAAGAGAGTTAATTGTTAAAGAAATGATAAACTGAAATTTTCAATAATCTGGTTTTGCAAAAAATAATTTAGCTACAGAAACTTAATTTACAGTCTGAAATGCTCCGTGATACAAGGATTCAAATAGCCAGGAAATAGTTCTGTTATTATGGAATTATAAATATTCAAAATTCCCTTCCCTAATCTTTTATAATACAGCTATATAGTTTAACTATAGTATTTAAGGCTCGTGTTGATATAAATTTTATTTCATAGGTACTGAGATTTACCCACAAAAATCGTAGTGAATAAAATTCGTACTGATTCTAAATGTAGCCAATCAGAAGTACGAACGACAAAATTTCACCGTGAAAAATTATCGTTCGTCCAATCAGCAACGCGAACGACGAAATTTCATAAATGATGAATGAACGTACTGAAGAGAACGTCATGCGAGAGCCGTTGCACAAAACCCGCGCGCTTTGAAAAATGGCCGAGGGAAGGTTCGCTTCTGTTTACTCAGTTGAAGAATTCATTTTAGAACACGAAAACAAAAATACCGCTCAAAAAACTGAAAGAGATGTAAGACTGCTTTAAAGATTTTTGAAAACGAAGGACGAAGACAGGAAGATTGAAGATATTCCAGCGGCTGAGTTGAATGAATTCATTAGCGAATTTATTATCTCCGTACGCACTAAAGATGGCAACGAGTACGCGCCGACTTCGCTTCGAAGTTTAACGGCCAGCTTCGAACGACATTTGAAGAAAAAGGGCTATTCTGCCAGCATAATCAACGCCTTGGTCTTTGAGAAAACCAGAAAAGTTCTTCAATCTAAGCAAAAGCAGCTAAAGAAGCAAGGAAAAGGGAATAAACCGAAAGCATCGGTAGCTTTGACAAATTTTTAAACTACTTTTTACGCTTTTCATCGCCCCATTTGTGCTATTTGTCTACCAAAGACAACACGAAAAAATCTCAGCACCTATGAAATAAACACATTACAGCATGAAATTAAGAGATCCTCGCAGCTAAGAACACTGCTGAAACGAGTAGTTGTAAATAGGACCTGAAAAAAATTCAGGCCCGTTTGGGATTTGAACCCATGACCTCTGCGATACCGGTGCAGCGCTCTACCAATTGAGCTAACAAGCCAACTGGGAGCTGGTCAATGAATTAGGTCCAAATAAACATCCAAGTGAATGAAGATTTTAGATATATGAAAATTCATATATTTGCACTAAAATCTTCATTCCCAGTTGGCTTGTTAGCTCAATTGGTAGAGCGCTGCACCGGTATCGCAGAGGTCATGGGTTCAAATCCCGAACGGGCCTGCATTTTTTTCAGGTCCTATTTACAACTACTCGTTTCAGTAGTGTTCTTAGCTGCGAGGATCTCTTAATTTCATCTCTTCACCGCAGTACAAATATATGAATTTTCATATATCTAAAATCTACATTACAGCATGTAAAATGCTTTTTACGATTTTCATTCACTCTTTAATACGTATCAGAAAACTCACTCGTTCGCTGCGCTCACTCGTTCGTTTTCTGATACTACACAACTCGTGAATAAAAAATCGTACGCGCGCATTTTCCATGAAGTAATCTCTATACACTTTGCTAACTTTCTGAGTCACCTGTACTGAGCAATTCATGTCTACTTTTTCAAGTAAGTTATGCTTTAAAATATTTATCCGTCTTGACCTTGCTTGTTTATCACAATTTACTTTACTTGATGTTGTTTGTTTTTTGTTTTTTGTTTTTGTTTTGTTGTTGTTGTTTTTTTAATCACGATCAGCATCATCATCATCAAAAGTATCATCAAAAGTACTGTCAGCAGCAGAATTATTATCAATATCCTCGTCATCAGCATCATCGTCAGCAGCCGAAAAAGTTTCTCCAACTTCTTCGGTATCAGTAGTTTTAAGGGAAGCGACATTAACAACAACATCATCATCATCAGCATTATCATCGCCAGTTTCTCCAAATTCCTCTTTATCTGTAGCGTCAAAAGTAGCAACGCCAATAACAACATCATCGTCATTAGCATTATCGCCAGAAGCTGTAACAGTTTCTACAACATCCTCGTCATCGATAGTATCAAGCGTGGCAACACTAATAACAAAATCATCGTCGTCAGCATTATCATTGCCAGGAGGAGAAGTTTCTCCAACATCGTGGTCATCAAGAGTAGTGACGCCAATAACAATATCATCGTCGGCAGCATTGTCACCGGTAGCAGGAACAATTTTTCCTTTATCATTATTATTATCAGTACAAAAGTTATCCCCAGCATCATCCTCACAAATTGTATCATCAGAAGCAGCATTATTACTGAAAACTTTGTCGTCAATAGTTATTTATTGCATAACTTGCACTTATTGCAATAAGTTATACATCGGCGAAACAGGAAGACGACTGGGTGACCGATTCCGAGAACACCTTCGCGATGTGGAAAGAAATGACAAGGAGGCATCCAAACCAGTCGCTAGACACTTTAATCTTCCTTATCATTCTAAACAGCATATGTCAGTTTGCGGCCTTTCCTTACATCTAGGCAGTTCGGAAAGCCGTAAAACACTAGAAGAAAAATTTATATTCCAAATCGGCACCCTTAATCCCCACTGAATCAACGAGCGCTTTTCATTCAACTAATCTATTCCTGTTTTCTCGTCACCATATTCCCACCAATGGCGTAGCTCCACTTTCTACATATAAATCCACGCACAACCCACAATTCCTCTAATCGCTCTGACGAAGGGCTAACGCTCGAAACGTCAGCTTTTTTACTCTTTACGGTGGCTAATTTACGTTTTCAACCCAATTGTTAACACTAAATTACCTGCTATACTCTCCCACCGACGCAGCACCACAATTTCTTTAGAAACTTACCCCTTTATTCAATGGTTTGTATACATTGCCGTTATCTTTTTACATTCATACCCGTTAATTATTTGAGTCATCAGTGTCTTATTAAATAATCATCCAATTATTTTTTGATCAACTCGTATCTGTATAGCATCTTCAAGAGAGTGCAATCATTTGAAACTTAAATTAGCCGATATTTAAGCTACGTGGAATTTTGTTCTGCTCTCTTTTAGGATCAATGATAGTTGGGTGTGTGTACAAGGATTTGCATTATTTAATCCAAAAAGGTCGCGATAAAACAAGGTACGTGAGTGGCTTGAATATCTGACATTATTTAGCTGCCACTAAGAAGCTAGTTTTTATGTATCGTAGAAATAATTTCGAAGTATATATTTTTTTTTTATATATTTATTTTCAAATCGTACACCCCTCCGTCCGTCTTAATAGAAAACCCCATCGATGGAAAATTGAAAAAGTAGAAACGTACAATGGTAAGTAGACCCCACTATTAAAGTATTTTCACCCTCACAATTTTTTCCGTCATTACCCACGCAGTGAACCAAAAACATGAACGCTGTTCATCTCCATTTTAATTGATAAAATTGCATCGGCGTGCGTTGATGTGCTTTTTACTGAAGCTGAGCAGGCCAACGGGAACACAGGTGATATGTTTGGCTACGAGAAACTCTATGAGAGTAAAATACGTTACCTGTCATTGGCGCTTCGCCAAAAGTTTCCTTCGCCGTCTTTTGAATCACAGTGGGAGGCAATGGGAGACATAAATTCTAAAGAGGGCAAAAGAAGGACCGTAATTAAAAGACTAAAAACACTGAGAAGCAATTTTATAGTTCGACTCACTCTTGACATCGGTGATTCATATTATGGGATAGAATGTTGTAGTTTACAATTTTTTTGCGAGCGAGAGAGTAAGATTACTCTTCTCAAAGTATTTAAAGAGGAGCATTATTTTCTTAATAGTATTCGGCAATCGAATGATCGATTGACAAAACTTTGTTGTGAGTTCGATTATGTTCGAATGTGTTTGGCAATCGAACTATTGCTGTTTGAATAGGTCGGATTTCCGAACGTTCGATTAGATATCTCTTGTATTTTGATCCATCGTAATACTCCACAAGACGCGATGTGCTAACAGATGTTTCTAAAAGATATTCGAGATAGTATTAATATTCTTACCATTCCGTTCATTGCGCTCTCAAGCTCAATGAAAAGTTCTCTTTCCAATTTGTTTTTTCCATCTTGAATTCTTCGATTGTTTTAAATTAATTACTGTTGAAAAAGTTAATTTTTTTAGTGCGTTAATTGAATCGAGTTTAAGGCACTTGACTGAGCACGTGACTAGGCGCATAACTACCAGTCGCTCCAGTTTCATTTTCTCACTTTTGGTTTTTTTCACCCTCCCCCCTTAAAATCGCCTTGGCCATCCGATAGAGTACATTGTCAAAAGAACGTTTTGGCCGTTTATGGTACTATGTTATAGGTATGGCTCTATGTTATATTACAGGAGGAAGTTGATAATTATAAAACACCGCCACGAGCTTCGGTTTTTAAAATTGACCCCGTTGTATTACTGCAAGAATGAGAGTACATTGACTGTGTAATTACTACTCTAGCTTTACGTTAATTAACATGCGCGCTGCACAAAAGGTTACAAAAGGTTTGCGTGCTATCTCCGATCACACGCTGGATTCTGAATTCGGAAAGAGAACTTTTCATTGAGCTTGAGAGCGCAATGAACGGAATGGTAGGAATGCTATCTCGAATATTTTTTAGAAACATCTGTTCGCACATCGCGTCTTGTGGAGTACTAAGATGGATCAAAATACAAGAGATATCTAATCGAACGTTCGGAAATCCGACCTATTCGAACAGCAATAGTTCGATTGCTAAACTCAGCCGAACATAATCGAACTCAGAATAAAGTTTTGTCAATCGATCATTCGATTGCCGAATACTATTAAGAAAATTATGCTCCCCTTTAAATAATTTGAGAAGAGTAATCTTACTCTCTCGCTCGCAAAAAAATTGTAAACTACAACATTCTGTCCCTTAATATGAATCAACGATGTCAAGAGTGAGTCGAACTATAAAATTGCTTGTCAGTGTCTTTAGTCTCTTAATTACGGTCCTTCTTTTGCCCTCTTTAGAATTTATTTCTCCCATTGCCTCCCATTGTGATTCAAAAGACGGCGAAGAAAACTTTTGGCGAAGCGCCAGTGACAGGTATCGTATTTTACTCTCATAGAGTTTCTCGTAGCCAAACGTATCACCCGTGTTCCCGTTGGCCTGCTCAGCTTCAGTGAAAAGCACATCAACGCACGCCAATGCAATTTTATCAATTAAAATAGATATGAACAGCGGTGATGTTTTTGGTTCACTGCGTGGGTAATGACGGGCTAGCAGCTTTAATTTACCAATGGCACATAAAAGTTAATTTGTAGGATCCATTAAATACACTAGACCGGCGTAAATTTGGGGAAGCTCAGAGCTCACGCCCATAATGCTTCTTTTAACGAAACATACCTTAAGTCTGACATATTTAGGTAATTTAGCAATGAGAGTAATAGTTTCCTTTACTGCGTTTACTTTCGTTTGTTATTTCAGCGGGCAGAAAAAAATTGTAAGGGTGAATATACTTTAATAGTTGGGTCTGCTTACCATTGTACGTTTCTACTTTTTCAATTTTCCATCGATGGGGTTTTTTATTAAGACGGACGGAGGGGTGTACGATTTGAAAATAAATATATAAAAAACATCTATACTTCGAAACTATTTCTACGATACATAAAAACTAGCTTCTTAGTGGCAGCTAAATAATGTCAGATATTTAAGCCACTCACGTACCTTGTTTTATCGTGACCTTTTTGGATTAAATAATGCAGATCCTTGTACACACACCCAACTATCACTGATCCTAAAAGAGAGCAGAACAAAATTCCACGTAGCTTAAGTATCGGCTAATTTAAGTTTCAAATGATTGCACTCTGTTGAAGATGCTATACAGATACGAGTTAATCAAAAATTACTTTGATGATTCTTTAATAAGACACTGATGACTCAAATAATTAACGAGTATGAATGTATAAAGATAACGGCAATGTATACAAACCATTGTTGGCAAAATTCCCAGAGGAAATATTGATAGATGCCTGCTATTCGTGTTTTTCCATATAGAAGTTATTTGCATTTTGTCTATAACCTTTTTGAATATCAAGGACTTTCGAAAGAAAGGAAAAAAAAGTTATGTTAATATAGTGAATGTCAGATTTATGAAATTAACAAACAAAATTCATGCAGTCTTTTTTTCTGTCATGGAATCAGTTAGTCATTCAATCTCCCAGAGCTTCAGAGAGACAGTCAGTCACTGTCAGCCAGTCAGTCAGTAAGTCGACCTGTCAGTTACGCAGTCACTCACTCTCTTGATTAGTCAGACAGCTACTGAATAGATGATCGATTGTCACAAATCTGAATAGACAGCCATGTAAATACTCACTTATGTTGTCGCGAACGATCCTTTTTGAACTCTTTGTTCCACGTAGATGGTATTTGCCACAGCTAAGAACAACTTTCTCGAAGGCGACTGCCTCCTTAAAAATAGACTCCGCCCTGAATTCATCTACTCCAGACTTTTCTTCTCTGGGGGTCGTTCTTCGATACTTAGTGGTAAAGTTTTCAAACACATTTGCAGCTTCCTGTAAGTCCATGAAGTACACATTATTTAGTTTTTTTTACCTTTTCCAAGATTCATCATAAGGCTTTTTTCATTAAGATAAGGGAAGGAAAAGGTCACTTACAAAAACGTTTCGAGCACTAATCACTCTACAACTAAAGGTAGAAGATATTTAATCTTTACATGGAAATTTTTGCGCTTGCGTATTATATTTTATACCACCTTCATATCGATTTGAAGCTTGCAGCTGTTCTTTCGCTACACTTTTAGAATAAAAAGATGGCGTCTTATATCATTGATGAAACCGCATACCTGTAAGGAATTGTTGCTGGTAATATTTAGGCTATCGAGCTATGAAACAGCATCATTTGCCTGAGACCGAAAAATGATAGTGAGGTATGTAAACCATAAAAACGCTTGGAAAACGAGAAAAAAAAACATGTTACGATAGAAAGATAAAGAAAGAATAGCAGCTTTTGAAATGTTTCTGGTGTTGGTGATGGTGATGATGTTGGCGTTGGTTTTACAGCTGCTGACGAAGACTCTGGGAATGATGATACTGTTGATGATAGACCTGATGAGGCTGGTATTGGTAAGAATGATCTTCCTGATGAAATTTTTGACGATGGTGATGACGCTAACATTGCACCCAATGATACAATTAATAACGAAGGTTTAAGTGAAAGCGTTGGTGCCGACAAAACTATTGACGACAAAGTTGTCAGTGATAATGCTGCTTCTGATGATACAATTTGTGAGGATGATGCTGGGGATAATTTTTGAACTGATAATAATATTGATAACGAAGATGAAGGAAAAACTGTTTCTGCTACCGGTGACAATGCTGCCGACGATGATGCTGTTATTGGCCTCACTACTCTTGATGACCACGATGTTGGAGAAACTTCTCCTCCTGGCAATGATAATGCTGACGACGATGATTTTGTTATTACTGTTGCCACGCTTGATACTATCGATGACGAGGATGTGGTAGAAACTGTTACAGCTTCTGGCGATAATGCTAATGACGATGATGTTGTTATTGGCGTTGCTACTTTTGACGCTACGGATAAGGAGGATGTTGAAGAAACTGGCGATGATGATGATGATGTTGTTGTCAGTGTCGCTTCCCTTAAAACTACTGATGCCGAAGAAGTTGGAGAAACTTTTTCTGCTGCTGACGATGATGCTAATGACGTGGATGTTGATAATAATTTTGCTGCTGATAGTACTTTTGATGATAATTTTGATGACGTTGATGCTGATCGTGATTAAAAAAAACAAAATAAAAAAAACCAAAAAAAAACCAAAAACATCAAGTAAAGTAAATTGTGATAAACAAACAAAGTCAAGACGGATAAATATTTTAAAGCATAACTTACTTTAAAAAAGTAGACATGAATTACTCAGTACAGGTGACTCAGAAAGTTAACAAAGTATAATTTATATCAACATGAGCCTTAAATACTATAGCTAAACTATATAGCTGTATTGTAAAAGACTAGGGAAGGGAATTTTGAATATTTATAATTCCATAATAACAGCATATCAAACTCATGGGGTACAAATAGTCTTAACACGAATATAGTGACCACGCCCACTTCAACACCCCACTCAAATCGAGTGTAATTTTCGAACATTTTACCATCGTGCGGATTCTCTACGGAAAAAGCACTCAATGTACCTCTGAAATATTAAACTACAATATTGTGGCTTTCTATGTCGCTAGTTTTCTAACTTGAAGGTAAAGTTTTTCCCTCGTCATTTTAACCTTTTCTCCGAGCGGTTGCGTGAAATTAACAAGGCGTTTTTGTTCAAAACACAACTGAACGAAGCGTCCCGGGCGATATCCCTTTTACGCAAGCGCAATTTAAAAATGTACCGCCAGAATCAAAAAGAGGAACAAATTTCCTTTGTTTTGATATGTAAAGTGTCGAACAAAAAGCAGATTTACCCTCGTCAAATGGCGTTTCAAAACAGCTGTATCTTCCTCCTTTTGATTTTTTCCTGTTTTGTGAGCGTGAAAGCAGTAGGAGAGGGATCGGGAAACTCAGAAATCGCTTCAGGAATTAATATGCCATTGTTTACTTACGAGATAAACAAGTAAGATTTTTGAAGTTCATCGCAGTATGAAGTCTAAATAAATGCCTTTTTTAAGCTTGTTCGCTGGATTTTTCGTAAAGTTCCCTGATTAATTTTCGTTTCAGCTTACTAATCTATACTATTTGAAAGCAAAGAAGTTTTCAGAGAAAACCATGAGTGGGTCCTTTCAATAATTGTAAACAAAGTGTTTGAGCAATCAGGTATACGAGGTATAATAATCAATAGCCATATATCAGAAGTCTTCAGAAAGAAAATATTCTGTTTTCAGAAAGCTGTTAAGAAAGCTAGTAATCGTGGCAATTAAATGCACTCTTAGCAATTTGGAAACGGGCCCTCAGTATCGATTTAAGGTGTATTACAACGAGGTTGATGTACATCAGCTTAAAGATGAGAACAGCCAGTTGAGGGGGGAAAATAAAATTAGAAGAATCGTTGGTACAGGAGAAGGCAAAGCGTCATTGCGAGTGGATAAAAAAGCCCGAGAAGCTCTCGAGAAAGCTGAGAAGAAAGGGGCCTTCTACAATAAAAAATTTATTCAGTTGGCCAAAAAAGTGATTAAAAATGGAAAAAAAGGTAGAGGCCCAGCTAAGAAGAAGTTTAATGACTATTCTAAGCACCATCAACAGAGAATTAAAAATCAACTGAAGGAGGAGTGTCAGACTACACTCTCCTTTCTTGGGCTGTACAATTTTGTTGCAACCAAAATTGAAGTCCTCAACACTGTGACTAATCAATATGAAACTTTCAATCTTGTTGGAGAGGGAGAGCTGACATTTACAGAGTCTGACCCAAAGGCCCTTAATAATGATGACATTGATAACATAAATATGTGGCTCTACCTCAAAGACAAATTCATTATTACAAATGAGGCCTGGCATGAAATTGCCATTAAGGCTAATGATCTCCCAATATATATTCTATCAAGTAGCGAATTAATGAGCTAAACAGTGAATGGAACTTGAAACCAACACCAGGAGATGCTAAAAGTGTGCAGTTAGGATTTGCAGAAAGCTTGCAAGAGCACATTGTTAGGCTTCAGAAGAATGGAGAAATCAATGATGGAGAAACTATTAAGATCAAGCTTAGTGGTGATGGTACAAATATTGGAAAGGGACTTACAGTTGTCAACTTCACTTTTACTATTCTCCATGAAAAGGATGTGGCAATGGGTGAGAAGGGAAATCATATACTTGCTGTTATAAAAACTACAGAGACATATGATAATCTGAGAGACAGCGTAGCAGACCTTCGAATGGAAATGTCAAACTTAAAGGAGATAAGTGCAAATAGCTGCACCGATAAAATTGAATACTTTTTAGGTGGAGATTTGAAATTTTTAGCAGTGGTATGTGGTTTAGGCAGGGCAAATGAGGATTATGCTTGTGTGTGGTGCAAGTATCCCAGGGAGCAACAGTGGGACACAAGCAAAACATGGTCAATTAATGACCCCAAATTTGGTGCTAGAACTGTTGCCGAAATAGCAAGGTTTTCCACTGGAAAGAAATTAAACTGTAAGGCACAACCATTATTTGATTTTATACCTATGGACCATGTCATCATAGATACATTACATTTTTTTTCTGAGGATTTCAGATGTTTTGATTGACTTGTTCATAAGAGAGCTGAGAAGAAGTGATGCTATTGAGAAAAAAAAAACCTCTGATGGATTCCCAAGAGATAAATATAAACACATGGCATGTTATGAGGAATTTATCAAAAGTATGGGAATCACTTTTAATTTTAGAATCAACAAAGAGAGCAAAAAGCTGGAATATAAAGATCTTACTGGACCAGAAAAGTTGAAAGTCTTTCAGAATATAAACATTCCGACCTATGCTTGTCCCTCATTGCAGTCAAAACAAAGACATACAAGTGATCTGGGCTAAATTTATGGACATAATTGGTGATTTAAAGCTAGATTTTACATCTGAAGAGGGTATTCTTGAACTGCAAAGAAATATCAAATCATGGTTTGAGCACTTTCTCAAAGTTTACCAAGCAAAAGATGTCACTCCCTACATGCATGCACTATGTTATCATGTTCCTGAGTTCCTGTCACTTTATCAGAACATAGCATATTACACACAGCAAGGCTTGGAAAAAATACAATAATAGAGCTTCTAAAGATTTCTTCAGATCCACAAATCACAAAGGGGTTGATGCCCTCAAACAACTGTTTCTGAAGAAAAACAGGATTCAGTTCCTGGAGGCAGCAGGTTATGAAAGGGTTAAGAACACCTACAACGATGAGCTTGTATTCAATGATTGGACTTCTTTGTCCCAACCAATACTTAATAGTTCCTGGAATTACATAGGCAAAATCTTCAGCTACATTTAAAATTCTTTCATCCTACTTCAGCCCCAGATATGAATCAAGCACCCTATTTGACTCCAATTGGTAAACCATCTTCCCTCTTTGAAGAACAACGGGCAAAACATTCCCAAGACCTTCCATGAAAACATCTTGGTCAACATTAAGGTCTATGTTTATATCAGGGTCCTCTCGCCGTCCAGACCAAAGCTTTTTCTTTATTTCACGAGCAAGTTGGCCATGGAACGATTCTTTTCTATCCTCTAGAGAGTTTTCTGAGGGAATGGACAGCTTTTCGCTGCGAACAAACGGAAAATATCCAAATCCTCTATCGGCCCTGAAGGGTGTCCATTCATCTAAGCATGTGCTATAGCCAACGTAATGAATTTTCAACCTCTCTTGTTGATTTTGTCAACCTCCCTGATCTCAATATCATACAGTTTTGTATCTTTCGATCGTGGATTCGCCTTTCTAACGGGGTTGTATGTTAAGTATTTATTGCAAAATCGCTTTACTTTTTTTATTTCCCTCTTTAGCCTGTCCGCCATTTTGAAAATTCGCAACGGAGAGCATGCGCATTACGTAGGATAAGTGGTCGCGTACACCTGGAACTGAGAAAAACAAATGTTCGTCGCGCTGGGGAAAGAGTTTGATATGACTATTTCCTGCTGGCTATTTGAATCCTTGTATCACGGAGAATTTCAGACTGTAAATTAGGTTTCTGTAGCTAAATTATTTTTTGCAAAACCAGATTATTGAAAATTTTAGTTTATCATTTCTTTAACAACTAACTTTCTTTTCGTGAGAAACGTTATCTTTAGCGTAACACACATTCAACAATTTCTAGCCACTACTAGGTTTTAGCTCGGTTCAATAAACATGCTGTTTCAAGACTACGTTTGCTTTAATTTTTTTTCTTTTAATACTTCTTGCTCTCTCGGAGTGCTTTTTCATGCCTAGAACCTCCCTGAGAGGGCAGGTCCAATTTTAAGGCCTTAACAAAGGCACTGCGTTGGGTTTTAGTTTCCGAGAGTGTTAGTTATTCGTGGGTTGAAGACTCAAAACGTTTAATGCAATCATTTTTTGAGTCAATAACTAAGCAACTTGCATTGATCAAAATTTGTTGAATGTTTAGATTTAGGGTTGTTGTTGTCTTTTTGTAATGTCTACTAGTTTTCCTGCTTTTGGAGTTTTGTGAACACCTTTTCTCCCCACATTTAAATATTGGAGGTGTTCCAATTGTATCTGTAGTTGAAACGTCATCGCAACAGATGGTTCGTTGCATGCTTTTAAGATCGCACTTGTAGCACGTACCGTGCTCAGGTAAACATACTGTGGATTTCTTACATCTTAAATTCTCGTTTTGATGGCTGTTGCCTATCGACGTGCAATTATGGTAGTTGTTATCCATATGACAGTGACATTCACATGAGCTGCCAGTCAGGTGAACCTTCAGCAAGCATGATGGGGAAGGATCTGTATCTTCTAAGGGCGCGTCTGAAACGGTATTGCTATGAGCTGAAAACACAATCATGAATCGCTTGAACAAAGGCAAAACAAAACAAGCTAAACTTGCGCTAGGTTGGCTTATGGTAGCCCCTAGTCCATCGGGTGCGCACAAAACAATTATTGTTCGAGTTTAAAAAGTTCAGGCTCACAGTGAAGTTTTTTGCATAGTAATCAAATATTATCTTGCTGTGTGGTAGTAACCGAGTACCTGGAAAGTTATTAAATACTCAGCGAGGATGTCAAAAAAGAAAACAGCCATCGAAATAATGAGAAATAGCGTTTGATGTTACTAAGAAATTAAGAACTTGGCAAAATGGCAATTAATACACAAATCAAACAAATCCATTTTGAAAAGCTAATGCTCTATAAGCACAAGTCGCGTTAGCACAGTATGAATGTAAAATTATGTTACCATGTGATTTTGTATAAGAGGACGGAGGACTACGGACGGCGCTCAATAAAAGTAACATGGAAAAAACAATAACTTATTAAAACAGTAGTGATGATGTTAAACAAATATTACAATAACAGCAAAAAACACGTCGAAAAATGTTCGGAAAGTTTTGAAGATTTTAGAAATATTTCATTCATCGAGCACTCACGTTTTATCTTTGATATTTCTTCCTCGTGAGCTCGTATGCCAGTTTCTTCCATTTATGTTCGTAAAAAAATTAAGGGCAGTTCATTAATTATCCATGTAGCCTTGGAGCTGGGGGTAGAGAAAGAATCAACTTCCTTCTCATGATCTGGTTTTAGCCTCTTTCATAATGTTAAGATTTCAGTTCGGAGAACAGGGGCAGAGTGAACAAAGTAATTTGCTTCGAGCTCCAGGGCTTAACAGTTATCTTTCATTTAGTAGTATTCCAAACTGACCGATAAACAGCTGTAGGTACCAGGTAAACAATTTCCAGTTAGCCGAGAACCTTTTGTAAAATAACAGTGAAACATTTTTTGCAATTTTCGAAATTTTCCGAACATTTTCCCACGAGCTTCTGGCAGGACTCCGTAGATTTTTCGACAAATTATGACGTCATCTTTAATCCGTCGCCCACCGTTTACGTCTTCATACAGATACCTAAAATTATAGTCTTTCCACAGACGTTTAAATTGTTTCATATTCCTCCTTTTTTAAAAATTTTTTTCGAGCCGGGATGTGCAAAGCAAGCGCCTGTGTTCAAGTTTGGTAATTTCCCGCAGTTTAAACCCTTTAAGCCCAAAGAATAAGCAATATTTCATTTCTCTGAAAAATAACAACACATTATCGCATCCACCCTTTGAACAACTGGGCACTGGATTAATTTGTTTTTGCGGTTTCATTCGGGCTGTGGTCTTCGAGAAATGACATAACCGGCTTATTAGCTCTGAAAGGATGGAAAGTCAAATCTATGGAATTCGACGTAACTTTTTTTCTCTCGCGAATCGTTAAAAAGGTGAAAGACAAAGACAAAGACAAAATAACAACAAACGAAAACAAAGAGGTTTACTTACTCAGCGCAAAAATTGCCAACAGGGATACACAAATTTCTTGGTAAAAAATTCCATTTAGCATCCTGACCAATCTTAGTTTAGGGTTTCACGTTATATCATCGAGTTTCTTTAGTTATCGATGAGTGAGCTCCTGAGCGGTATCCTTCCCAAGGATATAGAGCGATGTATATCTCTGGATCGACAATTGTCGTCGTACCGACAAAACACTGAAAACGTTTATTTATAACGGACCATTAAAAGCTAAGACTCTCAGCACCAGGTGTTAAGCATTGTTATGACCACAACAAAAGTAAATTTATCGGTTTAATAATTGCTGATGTTTTTCATCGTCAAAATGCAGAAAACACCTGTGCGCTTGTATAAATAAGGTTATAACTTTCTTCTATCATAATAAACTAAAAGTTTTAGCAACTGTTTCTTTAAACGATAACTATGTTATGCAAATGCCAGTATAATTAAAGTCTTCCATCTATTCAGAACAAAAAGAAGCGACATTAAAACATGATGTTTCGGCAACGACATGTCACCATTTTCTAAAATTACTATGAGTTTTAGTGACGTTATATTAGGAAAGGAAAGTGTGTTACCAAATTAGAATGATATGAGATGGAGTAAAACAAAGAAATGTACATAATTAGATGAACAATAGGCCATTTTACAGTTGTGTACTTAGTTGCCAAGCCTTTGATTTGGAATGAGGCTGAAGGTGACCTTGTTGTGATAGAGACCAGTATCTAGTTTGCATGATAACAAAGTAATTTGCATTTGAAAAGCAGCAAGGTTTGTATCATAACAAGGTCACCCTTAGCCTCATTCCTGTACAAAGGCTTGGCAACCAAGCACACAACTGTAAAATGGACTATTTCGCAGGAATGGAATTCAAAGTTCGTCTATTTTTCCTTATTGAAAGCATCTCATAAATAAGAGCCTCAAACTCTCCGCGACACTACTTTAGGATGGCAAATTGCTCGTGAGGATTGTTTGGTCTTCGATTGTGTTCGTCCTTCAGAGAGTTACTAATATTTGAGCTCCTCAATATGAGGGTATCGGTTCATGCATCCTATACAATTCGCATCATACCAATTACGTTTAAATTCATACACAACGCATTGTTGGTTTACCATTGAGGGTTTTGTTTCCGTGACGTTTGTCTATACCATTTCCTTTGATACGATTGGTCAAGACAAAACTAAGATAAATTAATGTGACCGAGAGAGGATTGAGACGAAGTTTTTCTTTGCTAGCTTTCTTGTGGCGGCCTGGTTTTTCTGCAAAGGAGACAGCAGAACAGAATTCAAAATCTCAGTGAACTTCATTTACCTTATTTCTGTTATTCATTTCTGTATTACTGTACTACAAATCTCTTTTGCGACAGACATGTCATCACTATTCTCGCGCCCCGCTATGTGTTGCACGTACATGTATTTTGCTCGCAGTGTTTTGTTATCAAATTCTATCCCTTTCCAATGAGATGTCTAAAATACACCTCATGGAAGGTAGTGACCCATGGAATAACATATTTTACTTCAATCTCATCTGAAATTTCCTCATGAATGTCAAAAGAAATGTCTCGTACCAAAAGTAGTAAGAATTTCAGTGGACACACTTCGACCAACTTTAGTCACCGGTTGTTTGTTTGCCGCTGGACTTAAAGGGTGCCCTCAAGCTTCCTCACACGAAGGCATTCTTTTCACGATGAAAAATCAGAGAGAGAAAATAACATTCGATGCCTTTCCGATGACATGTTGAAAAGACACCTTGTAGAAAGTAGCGACTGATGAAATAACATATTAACTTCAATGTCATCTGCAATTTCCTGGGATGAATTTCCTCAGAGTCCTGGTCGATATTATTTTAAATTAAACCGGAAGCTCAGTTTTTAATAAACTTTAATCAGACCGTCTTACTAGACAGTCCTTTATCATAAATTCGATAGACTGTTGTCAAAAAGGAGATAAGATCATCCATAAGCTGAAACGAAAAACAAAAGGACCTGTAGGAATACTGAAAAATCGATAGCTGGTAGAAGCCATGACGCCATAACGGCCTAAGACAACTTCAAAACAACCACAGCCGCGCACGCGGACTAAGCAAACGTCCACTCTACTACTTTTTTCATAAATGAGATGCACATATATGGAATTTTACCGTATTATTTTTTCTTTTTTCCGAAAAAGAATTACACATACCTTAAATTTACATGATATTGATAGCATGTTTGTCCTCAACCGTCCCAAATAAGTTATCGCAGTTCAACTTTGATTTGTGATTTCTCCCACACATTTCAATCGACGCCATTTAAACTGCTATTGACGCGAAGCTCTTTCTAAGCTATATAAATTAAACTGGTCCCAAGCTCCATAAATATCAGAGACAAAAGTACGGGGCTAAAATCTGGGGCTAGCCTAAGTGTTAAAAATAGGACCGTCGCGCCACGTTGCATGACGTCATAAAATAGACAAAACTGTCTATGGCCCAGACGGGTTGAGTTTATGTCTATCCTGGCTATGATATTTTCGTAGATCTATTACCTGAAGTGTGATGAGAAGAATGTGTGGATGTTGGCATGAAAATATAACAACTGACCTAAAAATTACGAACATTTTTGTGCACTAGCATAGAGTCGCTAGCTATCGTCTATATCCCATGACCCCAAATCTGGGTTTCGGCTGTTAATTTAGTTTCTTCCAAAGAGAGATCTTTCGTCCTGCTTCGACCTTGCGAATGAAAAAAAGTGTGGCTAGATTTCCGAAACAGACAATACTTCATTATGCATATTATTCTTTAAGAGAAAACATAGCGGAAACAACAGATTACATTTAAGGCCAGGGCTTTGTTATAAAACAGCATGGGGTTATAAATATAAGAAAAGCTTTCAAAACTGCAATTGAAAGCTTAGTCATTTGTCAAGTGAATGGTTCTCCCACATCATCCTCAGTCTTTCTCTCACTTAAGAAAGTATGTCGAATAGTGATGCAAGAACCATCAAATAGCAGTGCTGATAATGCATTAGCATGAACTGCGCTTGAAAAACTTCCCTGACTTCCTCTATTTCGTCAGACAGTCAAAATTTTGTTCAATGACTTCTCCTGTGAAGTTATTTTGAACCTGCTATTTGATTTCGGTAACGAAGTCAAGAAACATAAGACCATGAAACAGTTTTTGCAGTATAATAATGATCACAAATTTATATTAAACAAATGCAAAACTTAGTACTTTATTGACATTCAAATCAAGGCCCCTTTACGTTCCTACGGTTCATTTACTATAAATTTTAACTTCGTAAAATTACTCCATTGTGAACATTATTGCTTGGATAGTTTTATGTAGCTGAAGTTCCCATCAGTCTTTAAAACTGGGCCCTTGATAGACCTTGTTGTTCTGTTAAAAAACAAAAGAAAAATAATAGAAAAGATTGATAAGGAAAATAACAAAGAGCGAATAACCTTCTAGATATTTATTTCGCGAAGGAACTGTTAAACATTCGTTGAGAATCAGAGGCACTAACAAATGATCCGATACATCTGTTTTGCATTGTTAATGCCCAAGAACTTTGGGTAACCAATTGTGTATCAAAGCTGAGTTGGAATAAAATTTGTATTTGATGTTGTTTTTGTTCATAAATCCGCACAAAAGATAATCAAAGACAATTCTCTCAGATTATAAGAGTTCTTATACGTAGTCATCTCGACCAGTGACTGCACGGAAGTAGCAGCGGATACTATTTTTAAGTAGTTATATCTGCTTTCTGGTTAAAAACTGATTGAAGTGCTTAACCTTCGCTTCTAACCACGGCGACGACGTGAACCACTTCGGCGACGACGTGAACCACTTCGGCGGCGGCGACTGCTCCTAACGCCGAAAGGACGAGGACGAGGACGATAAAAACTGGGGTCTTCTTCATTGTCATAAGTATCTGGGTTAACATTTTCGTCAACCTCTGGTATTTTTTCAATAAAGTCATCGTCTAAAGCATTCCAATCCAAGTCACTAGAAAGGAGTAGAACATATTAATATTTTCAGGTTTTAATTTCCAGTAAAAACATCATTTCCGATAACAATTCGCGAGGCTTTCAAGCTATTTTTTCGGCTCCTTCCGCCTAAGGGGATTCCTCACTTTTGCACTGCGTATCCTGTACTGCCCATAAAAATTACGCAGTCAGTGGAATGAGCGCACACGCATTTCTCGAATACGGTATTGTATTATACTGTATGGACCAGGTAAAGAGGTACGATGGTCTTTAGCTCTTAAAAAAGCACGGTTGTGCATAATTTTGGTATACAATTTAACCCCCGTAATTTGGAGGAATCAAGGAGGCTCCATAGGGTTTTTTGATCGCGCTAGATCTGGTTGCGAAGATAGAGCGAGCTTTAGAAGTGTCAACACGCAAAACAAACATGGCGGCTCAAAACGATGGCATGGTTATTATTTGAAAAGGTGTGCTCATACAGTTCAATACAATACAGTTTTTATGTGATGGAATCTATAGTTTCCAGCCACTCGTAATATTCATGGGCCTTCTACGCCTGAAAAAAAGATGACAACCACAAAGAAAACACCGTGGGAAAGATTGCCAAAAGGCGACAGATTAGAAAGTCTACGCATGCTCAGATACCGATTTTGGCGAGGTTCTATTCCATTATGTAATGTTAGCGACAAAGAAAATAAGGATCTTTCGAGTAGGATTTATCGCCTTTGCAAATAGCAAGAAAACTGCCTTTGCAATACCTCTTTTTTTTTGGCTTTTAAATACTCAGCAGGACAATTTTCACAAATTGTGAAAATTTTGGTAGATTTCATCAAAACAAATTGAAGAAAATTAAAGGCAAAGCCAAACTATCGCTAGCGAGGGCTTCCCTTCGTAAAGCCTTAGATTAATAACGAAAGTCATTTTGATAATATTTACGAGAGCAAAAGATAGTCTGAACCTTGCTTTACGCTAGCGCGCGCTTAAACATTAAGAAAAAACCCCATGGAGCCTTCCTAAAAAAAAATTCGAAGGGACAAAAAAAAAAAAAAAAAAAAAGAAAGCGTTCACGAACAAGTTGAGTCGATGTCGTTCAAATTTGCGTGATTTTCACATAAATTATATATCAAACTGTTCCATACGCTCGATACTTTCTGCTTATCAAGTTTTTTAAGTGTTACTTTCAAAACCCTTGCTTCCAGCAGCAGCAAAATGTACCGTGAACCGATGAAATGACTGCGTGGTCAGTGCCAGTACAGGCACAAATGGGGTAAGTTTGACCCATTCTATCTTCTAAACAAGCTCAGTGACTTATCTTTTTAATTGCATATTGGTAAGGAACATCTGAGGAAAGTTTAAAAAAATTGTTCGATAACTGAAAGCAAGTGAATTTTAGGGATCTTATGACGTGGTGCATATTCGGGCAGAAAGCATTAAATATTATATTTAGGTGAACACAATCGGCAGTAGCAGTATGTCTCTCCCGGGAAAAAGGCGCCTGAAGAATGCATCATTTTTTATTTTGCTGTTATTTAGCCATTAAATTTTAATTTAGCTTTACGTCTGTTTACACCAAAAAACAAAAGCATGGAATTTCTAAATTAATTCTCATTTGAAATCATTACCTCAGAGGATATTCCCTCGCAAATTCACTCACAGCTTCCTTCACTGCCTCTTTGTTTTCTTCATCTTCATAATCAACAAAATATTCTGCCAAGCTGATAGTTAAAACCGATCCGAACGCAACTATAAGAAGAAATCTGTTCATGGTGAAGTCTACCTCGAAGCTGGCTCTCAACTACAGCTTCAAGTTGCATTACATACTTTTTCAACAGGAGCTAGAAGCGCATGGTCTCCATATCATACGGGCGTCATTATGTTCACGTAAATAGCTTAAGAGGCCTCTCTAAGTCGGTAAGTGCTCATCTTCACCAATATTCTAGATCGGAATGTAAGTAAAATCTTCTTTTACCGTTGCCGCTTTTCATCACTAAAATTTTTAAGAAAGTATATTCTAACGGAAACTGAAACACAACAGAAATCCTAACAAGCCTTAAAAAATTTCACTATAGTTATTTGGGTTAAGTGATTATCTCAAAGACGCCTTGAACTAAGAAGCATTATTACGGCAAGAGAAAACTTCTTTTCTCTCTCGCCAAGTTTTCTTTTTTTATCATAATTCAAGATGATCAGTCAAAACACTTGGTTATCTTGATCGTATTGGGGGAGTTTCTTTCCTTGAGTATACATACCATATCGCAAATAGGAAGGGGAAGTAAACAGACCCAGGGTCCGTTCCTCGAAGTTACCAGGACTTTAGAGAAACGGGGTTCCATTCCCTAATTGGCTCCATTTTGCATCGCATTTCTTCATAAGATTGTAATCAAATCATACCTCGCTATGTCGCAGGATTACTGAAGGGATCATATGGTCAATACTGGCAATTGTGAAGCGACGCCCGACTCAATATGGCGGCACACATAAATTTCCATTTTTAAAATAGGCGGTATTTGTTTCGAATTGTCTGCTTACAGTAATCGCTTTAAAACCTTCGTGTGAACAAATCTTAAACTTAAAAGATCGTTTGCAATAGTTTGATGAACAATTTTTCATACACTAGTGAATATTTTCTTTGAAAGCGACTCGTTTCGACCTATTCTGGTAATAAGTCAACACTGGGAAGCTCTAAAGTGTCCGTATTCGTTTTGCTTGCAATATAATCTATAAACAATAAAAAAAAAATGGCAAGAGAACCGGTTGTGGGTAGGAATTCAATTAATATGTTCTTCCCTGCGGCGGGATATGAATAAAACTGAACACCTACATTGAAAATATATTGTTATAATCGGTATATTCTAACAAAGACAATAGTAAGACCTAGAAGTGTTTTGATCTGGAGACTAAATGTTGAAGGCTCCAAAATGTCGATACAATTACGCATTTCCTAATTTAGGCGCTTACGTATCAACATTAGTTTATCATTAGAGTCAAATAAAGAGATATCGTAAGTTTATATTTGGATATCGTGATAAGACTTAAATAAATTGATTTCAATCCTAGTTAAAAACATTTTGAAAAGGATACATTCCTCTTTTCTCCCCTCCCAATTTAAACACAAGAGAGAGGATCACATTTGTCGTTTATTGCTTACGTTTTCAAATAAGATTTATCATACAATCGAACTCATCGGCTTGAAAGTCGGAAAAAAAAAATATTTCTTAAGTTCATTTATTGAAAAAACATTGGTAAAATAAAAAAAAAAAAGAATACAAGATAGAAAAGTTCAGTTCCGGTCGCCAGGGAAAGAAACATGATATTTGCTTTGTCAGGAGGTTAGGTAAAAGGGAAAATAAAAACAAAACAAGAACTTCACTTCAAGAGGATCCAAACCACAGACATTCGAATTTAGATTTCAGTGCCATACTGTTGAAGTACAGAGAATGTTAGGTGTTTGGTACAATTGTATGAGGGGCGCCTGATTAGAAAAGAAATCCAATTCCAGCATCTTTATTTTCCTATTCATGCAAGATGCTCTTGACTTGTTTCGGCATCGCGAAATCTAGAGATTTTTTTCTTTGTCCTACGTTCGAGAAAAAAAAGTAGTAACACTAGTTGTTATTTGAAATGTGATAATACTTATGACACATAACGTGTTTCATTTTATTCTACATGCTATATCTTTTACCACCAAACAATACAAATCTCATTTCACATCGGCGAACATATATTGAATAGGGTGTATCCTCTTTTTGTGAAAATCGTAACAAATAATGCAAGACTTCTCACATTCCTCACCTTTTCTTGTTAAAAGCTTCTGGTAAGAATCAAGCTCATAGAAATAGTTCCGATGATCAAAATTGACGTGAAAGGTTCTGCAAAAATGGAGAGCTCTCAATGGTTTACTTATGCTTGGAAAGTTTTGGGGGAGTGTCGCACGACATCCCAAAGAACGTCTCAGAAAACAAGACCCTACTTTTGAACCCCAAGAATATTCAATTAGTCTGAAAAGTGTTGTTTTTTTTGTTTCTGTTTTTGTTTTTGTTCTTTTTTTCGGAAAAGAGTTGCCAAACGGTACGATTTTTGTTAAACTTACAATTGAAAGTTGTTCACATCAGATGCGCGCGGACAACACAATTCTAACGAGCGCAATACACCTCGTTGTGCTCAACGTGGTGGCAAAAGGTGTTTACTCGTATCAATAACTTCTCAAAAACAAAGCTACCCTACGTATTGAAGCAGTGTTAAAATAGCATTATAGCGTGATACTTTGGTTGAAAATAAAATATCTTTCTATTTGAAAAGGCGGTTGTCGTAAATAAACATTTTATTTCTGAATTAACAAAAGCGGTGCATACATATCAACACTAAGAAAATAATTTCATCCGAAATTTACACTTCTCCTTATGCTCAATATTGCGGCGAGGAAATCTTTGGTTGTGTGAATAATTTGGAGTATATGTAACATTTGATGGGCAATGAAAGTGTGCATTGATGGTTATGTCGCACAGTCAACGGCCTGAACGTAGTTGATGAAGTTTATCGTGTTCTTTGATCGATCGTGAAATACTTCATGAAAAGGACTGTTGTCGATCGTAAAAACTAACGTTTTGCGAGTTGGGGGCCGAAGCCATAATCAGGGTCAATAGTATCTTTTTATCATTTTACCCGTGAAAACATAAAGTAATCAAAGGGATCGGGGACAAAGTAGATTTTGATCTCGACAAAAAGCTTAATTAATAGGCCAAGGTCAATGAATTTGGGAAGAATTTGTTTCCGGCTTATTAAGGGTATTAAGGGTAAGTTTTAGTGGATGGACCAATGTTTTAGAAGACCGGAGCATTTGCGCCGATTCTAAAAGGATTAACTTATTCATCAGGATTTCGGTCCTCGTCGTTCCTGATTAGCGTCAAAATTTCAATTTTAAAATCTTCAACTCAGAGATACCCGAAGGGATAAATGTGCCAAAGCATTAAGCAAATACTGTCCTGGTATTGTCAGCCACTCTTTAAAATTGCGCTCATCTCTACCGACTCCTTCATTTGATTGTTCCATGATAAAGTTTATCGCCTGGACGCGATTATTTTAAGTTAATCGTGGTGGCCGAAATATTCCCGAACATTGCAAGTGTATCAGGACCTGTAGGAAAAATCCAGTATTTCTATTAAGTAAATGAATATAAATTGCCGAAAAAAAAAATAGAATCACTTTTAAAGTGATAAACAGGCCAGAAATTTTGATACATTTGTTCAGTCACTTTCTTTTTTAATTCTTTCTGGAAGTGAATTGTCATAATTACACTGCCTATATCAGGAAAAATATATAACTTCAACCCTTCCATTGTTCTCGTGTCATAAAAGTTAAGAAGTTTCGAACAATTTCACTTTACTTTACTAAGGTAAATGAATGTGAAGGCATTATATTTCCGCATCATAATCAAGAGTACTAATTGCAATAAGTGTTTTGAACGCCTATTGGAACAAAGACGATATAACAACTAAAAATATAACAGAGTAATCTCTGTGCAGTTAAATGTTTGCGTAAATCTATCAGTAAAGTGACCTCATACGATCTTACATAAACAACGGGTTCTAATAGGAGAAAGAAAAAACACTTCAGATACATATGTCAATGACTAAATATAGTTTTTATCATGGCGGCCTTTGCAATGGCTAAAACATTTAAGAAACATTGGATTAGAATATTTATTTAGAAGTGTTATTCTTCTCTTTATCTTTTCCCAATAAACTGATCGGTTACAAGAGGCGAGTGAATTGTATAAATAATGATCTTAGTGCAGCTGTGGAAATGTTTTGGTTTTTTTCGTCATCGCAGCCGGTTTCATCAGGTTACAAATAGTATCATACAGGGTTACATACCAAACTGAAGTATTGGTTAACAAGACTCAGTCTGATTGAGCACTTTATCTGTTGAAAAATAAGGCTCGGAACCTGATCACGCAATATGGAAATTACTCACTTGTATTTACTATCAAAAGAATATAAAATGCACTGTACACCCGGTGAATGATCCAGAGGCACGGAGGTCTTCGCCATGAACAGATTTCTCCTTATCGCCGTTTCTGGATCGGTTCTTGCTATCTCCTTGGTATTGAGTATGACTGATTATGGAGAAGAAGAGAACACAGCAATCTGGAAAGAAACGTTAAGGTACTAAGTTTAAAAGAGGAGTTAATTGTAGATATCTTATCCTTTACTTCGTACAAATTGTAGAGCCCTTTTTGCCCAAATGAAGTTTGATTTTACTAGTTTGACAAAAAGTACCCTAACGAACCTATCTATTTACTGTGGGGCACTCAATACTTGTCTCCAATCCGTAAGACTATTTTTGTTACTGGACTATATGAAATAATACACAATGGTGGCATTTAGAACTGGGCGTCTGTCTGTACCAGATGATGTGATGAATTTGTCCCAGTTTCCACACATGCTCCAAATGGACTATATTCGTTACGCTAATCTAATTCCAAAGTAACTGAGTGATTAAGTTTTTGAGATGATTTTTTTGCTACGGTTACAGAAACAATATTTAATGTTTCCATTAAATAAAGCGTACCTCGGGAAATCCTCACCTTTGCGATTAAAGATATTCATTATACATACACTCTACGCTCAGTACCCTACATTATGCTGTTGATTATCAAATTTTTCTTTTATCACTATTAGTTTATTATTATTATTATCATTATTACTATTATTATCATTATTTCAACAGATTTATCAGCAGAGTCCAAACTCGATAACTAATAGACACCTTCAATCAAGAAAATCTATCTCTGCAGAATACATTGCTATCATAAAGTAAAACTTTTAGAGATCAGCTTATATAGATATGTCATAGAATAAAAATTACAGTGATTTCTCTTACTCTGATGTGAATTTGGCTTAAAAATATAAGCCATAAACAAGAAATTTGCCTCGCTCCCTTGTGTGCTTAGTGGTGGTGAGCTATATTCTTCTTTTCCAGACGTTTTGACTCCTTCTAATAAAAAAAAATCAGTGTTTATAATCAGTCATTAAAAAAAAAAAAAAAAATAGTAATGATAAATTCACGCACTCAACGCTTTTGACATTGCTGCTTCTTGCAGAACGCAGGATGCTCTTAACCTATCTCAGCAGCGTGAAATGTTAAGATTTCCCATGTTCGAGAAAAAAAAAGTGTTAGCAATAGTTTTTTTGAATACGATAATACTTGAGGCACATGTGACCACATGTAACGTGTTTTACTTCATTTTGCGTATTGTACCTTTTACCACCAAGTAAAACAAATCTCGTTTAACATCAGCCAAGATATATAGAATAAAATGTATTCGCTCATTGTGAACATCGATAATAGACAATACAAGACTTTCCACATTCCTCAACTGTTCTTGATAAAAGCTCCTGGTAAGAATCAAGCTCATAGAAATCTGAACATAGAACTTACAAGAACGATGGAAAGTATCTCGAAGCGCTACCTTCTGAATTTGCTAATTTCCAGACGCGGAATACGATAAAAGAAAGAAAGGAAATTGGAATAGTCTTGATGAGCAAAATTGGCGTTAAACGTTCTTCGAGAATGAAAGGCTCTCCGTAGTTTGCTTATCCTTGGAAAGTTTTAAGGGAGTGTTGCATGACATCCCAAAGAACGTCTAAGACCACAAAAACCCTACAATTGAACCCCAAGAAAACTCGTTAAAACTGAAAAGTGTCAGAAAATTTGTTATTGCTTAGGGTTTTTTTTTTATTTCTCTGGAAAAGAGCTGCAAAACGATCCGATCGAAAATTGCATATATCAGATACGCAAACAACACAAACTTAACGAGGGCAATACACCTCGTAGATAAACTGCTAAACAACCAAATTTAGAATCACTCTAGATAATAAGGGAAAAAGGAAATTGCTACTTCAAAGCCGGTGCTCTATTTAACACCCAGTGTCGAGAAGTAAATTGTCCCCATTGCACTAGTGTTTTAAAAATGCAATTTAAACATTCATGAACGCTAAGATGAAAAAATAAATAAATAAATAAATAAAGCTTACTTATATTCGCAATTTGACAAAGAGTTGCTAAAAGTTTTTTGACTGACGGACTGAACGTTGAGGGCTACAAAGGGGCGAGAGTGATTGTAAATAACACATATAAGGCATTATAATGTAAGGTGAGTGCGTAAATAGAATTAGTTTACAATTGTACATCAGTCTTTTTATAATATCATCCATTTTGAAAAGACACATGTACACGCAATGACATTTTTTTTCATCTGGTGACTATCACCATAACATTTTATTATCCAGCTTACCTGAAGTATTTAGAGTAATCATAACGCACGAGTCGAGTTTGAATATCCTGCGATATTGTACGGGTTACAGTCGATCATTTTGTACTGTAAAAATTCAGTCCGATATCCAAGCGTTATGCAGTACCTGTCACAAACTGCTTCTCTATTTGCTTTGCTTTCCCTGCATTGTGATATGCCTAAAATAAGTAGTCAGATAATGAATACGTTTTAAAAGTTTTGGGGTGAAGAGTCGCTGAGTAACGTTACACGTTCTTTGGGTTATTAAAAATACGTTGTAAAGGAAGAAATGCTTCGACGCTGATTTATTCCATCCTTATTTATTAATGAAGGCTGACCGACTAAACTGCGTCGAGATTTGAACTTTATTGGTGAAATATTTGATAGCTGCTTGTTGCTTTCCCTCCCCCTCCTTCTCCTTATTGCAGCAAAGGGTGTCAACACGGACCTCCAAGAGGCCGTGTTTTCATTTTCTTTTGACATAAAACCTCTTGCTTCAATTAACAGGGAACTTTTTTGAAACTCCTTTATTTCCTCTAATCTTAAATTTACTTAAACTTATTATTAATATTAAAACTGACAATTTATTATCAAGTTCACATTATTAACTCAATATTTTACCGGGGGAAAAAATGAAGGGCCGCCTTAGAAGAAGCAAACTATACTCTTAAACTTTTTTTCATTCTTTTGCATTTTCTAAGAATTGCGCGTTCATACAAATCCAATATATTAAAAAATAATGCGTTATACTTGCTTTCTAATTCAATTATCATTAAAAATAGTACATATGGGATTTAAAGGCCAATAAACGTGTGCAACGATGCGTACATCGTAAGGTATATGGCCTGAACACACATATGGGAGAAACAGTTCATTTAACAATAAAAATAATTTATTAACTTATATTGCGCGTGTTGCATATGCAGATGTTCACACGCGCATTATATTATAATAATCTTACAGCACAGTCTTAACAATCATTACAATCTTTACAATACTGATTATTGAAAGTAAAGCATTTACAATCTTAACAATTTTTATAATCATTAAAATCTCTACAAATGTGATATTATTAAAGCTATGGTATTTATAATCATTACAATCTTTATAATCATTAAAATCTTAATTATCATAATATTATTAGACCGATGGCATTTAAAGCAGATAGGCTTTCCTAAACAGGTGAGTTTTAAGAAGACGCTTAAAAATATGTACAGTATTGGCATAACGTATGTAAATTTTGTGGTGTGATCGATCGTAAGAGTGCGACTGTTGTAGAACGTACAAACTGACGATTGGACAACTTAAGCGGAAGTGCATAATCAAAGAATGACCAAAGGCGATCGGAGACGAACATAGATCTGTTTTTAATTCTTGACAAAAAACTTCACTTTTCGTGCCAAATGAAAAGTCGAGGAGATTGATTTTCCGCGATATGCTTTAAGATTGATAACAAGTGTACTGACTGACAGACTGGACGCCTAAAGCATTCTCGCCGAGGCTGAGAGAGGTTCATTTCTTCAGAATGTCGCCCTCTTCTGTTATTTATCAGAACTGACTTCTTTGAATTCTTGAAATCAGAGATGCCCGGAAGAAGAGATCTGCTAAAACATGATGCAAACGTGGGCGTGATATTGTTAACTACTTTGAGAAAGTGCGCCCATGAATATTAACGTCTCAGGTAAATTCGTGATTTGCCATTACATATAGCTTGCAGTACTGTAAAAGAAATTCAGACAACTACAATGAATGATATTTTTCAATACTGTGGAAACACACTTTATCGCTAAAGCAGACTCTTGGATAATTGCGTGGCATCTGTACACGTTAGTCTTTACTTTGTCAGAAGACCAGTATATCAATTTTACCCAAATCAATTATTTCTTCAGGCAAACATTTATGTTGTATTTATGTTGTATGAATGAATATTCACTTCTCCATGTCTATAATGTTCGATAAGAAAAGTTTGATCATGTAACACCCACATTTGATACAACATTTGAAGATTACTTGCGAGACCGAGTCCAGAATTGCAAATCTCTATTTCGAGCGGGGATGGCAACTATAATTTTTCAATTGCTTGTTCCACGCTAAAGTTTATTGCTCGAAGGCGATTGTTTTACTTTCATTTAAATATCGCGGTGGGAGGAAAATTCCTGAACATTGCAAGCATATTAGGACCTAATAAAAAATCAGTAGTCCAATCAGGAGCTGAAATATATGAGGTGCATGTGTGCGTGAAAACGTTTCCTTCAATTTGTGTCTTTGGGAAGTCTTTCCACCTTGATTCTTGTGTTGACAATAATGATTCTAGACTTGTGTAATATTCCTTCGAACAAAACAAAAATGGAATCGTGGCTGGTACAATACAAACCGTCTATAAATTTCTCAAACAACCAAATTTAGAAACACTTTAATAACGATAAACAATGGATATATGTAGCAGCAATTCTCCAATGTCAGCCTCATTTAGCGCTCTCGTAAAGTGAAATGCCATTATTACTCTTAATATTTCGGGGAAAATGTAACTTTGTAGCTTGCATCGTTCTTGTGTCACGCACTTTAGGAAATTTTGATAACATGGCCGATCAGAGAACAGGTTTTTTTCTAACACTTCTTTTTTACGCTAAGATGACTAAATGTTTAAGGTGTTATATTTCCGCATCATAATCAAGTGTGAGTGCAAGAAGTGTTTTGATCGCCTACGAGCACAAATAGAAGGCAGCAATTATAAATAGCAGTAAAATGACGTCTTGCCTGCTTACATAAACACCTGAATCTTATGGAAGAGAAAGAAGGAAAAAAAAAGATACATACGTCAATGGACAAATATAGTTTTCATGATGGAGCCTTTATAAAAGCCAGAACATCGAAGGTGAATTGGATGCAGAAGAGTAATTATTTTCTTTTTCTTTTCCCAATAAACTGATCTGATTTAAGAAACGAGTGAAATGTATAAATAATGCTCATAGCGCACCTGTAGAGGTGTTTTGGGTTATTTTGTCCTCGAAGCCGGTTACATCAGGTTATAAAACATTATCAGGCCCACATACCAAACTTAGACATTAGTGAACAGGACTAATCAAGCTCTTCATCTGTTGATAGAGAAAGCTCTTAGAACCCGAAAACAATATGAAGATCAATCACTTTTACTTAGTATCCAAGGATACGAAATGCACCGTGCACCACGGCGTACGAGACTCCTGCTCATCAAAATACGACACAAAGAAAACAAAGGCGTTAACAATTATCATTAACATTTATTGATATCCCAATTTTAGCAAAAGAAAGCTGACAGACTAAATTGGAGCGAGAATCGAACTTGATTGGAGAAATCATAGTTGGTCTCGCTTATATTTTTCATTTCCTCCTCCTTCGTTTCGTTGCAGAGTAGTGTGTTAGCGTGGTACATGAAAGAGCCATGTCTTCATTTTCTCTTAGAGATTGGAAGTCGAGATACATAATCAGAGTTACCAGGAGCCCATTACCCAGAGCCTCCATACCAACTGTACCCTTGAGTCAACCCTGTCCCGTATCTTTTTGCTTTTTAGAACTGATATGTGGGGGGGGGGGGGGGGGGGTTCTTTAATTTCCCGCGAAAACATCAATTTCCGCGCTTTTCGGATAATGGGCTACTGAAGTTACTAAGTATCTTTATATTGTCATTACCATCATGAAATATAAAGGACCAAAGGTAACCGGCGCCAAAAATAGATCTGTTTCTTCTAACCCTCGACACAAAGTTTCGTTTTCAGGCCAAGGTGATCGTGACTGAATAGTTGAGGAAATTTTTTTTTTCACGCCATATGCTTAAGGCTGGGAGAATTGGTTTATTTTTCAGAATGGCGTCCTCTTCTGTTATTAGTTTGAAGCCTTGATTTAGAGATATCCGAACGCAGAAATCTGCCTAAGCACGACGCAAATGTGGACGTGACACTATTAAGCATTGTAAAATAGTGCACTCATATCTGGGGACTCCTCAAATAATATTATGTTCGTGTTTTGCTGTTGCACACTCTAATAAAAAACACATATATATAAGAATAAACATAGGAAAATAGAAGTCTTTCTGATACTAGTTGAAGGTATAAAATGAATTTATACTTTACATTATTTCAGCCGATAACATGACATCACCTTTGTTATTGACACGGTCTGTTTTAAGAAACGAGCGAAATTTTTGGTATGAGTATCTTAAGATTTTAGAACAGACATTAAGTTTAAACAACCCAATATCGCGTAATTTACAGAACTTCTTTTGGGTCGAAGCGATTATGTCCTCACGGTTTGTTGCATCAAAATAACAAAATTCGATACTGGTAAAAAAGGGAACTCTTGATCTCTTGAGTAGGCTCCTCTTACACGATTACGCAATATGGAAATAACCTTCTTTTTCTTGTTATAAGAGGGTACAAAATGTACCGTGCACCTAACCGTACGACCCAGAAGAAAGGAGGACTTCGCCATGAGCAGGTTCCTCCTTATCGCTGTGTATGGATCGACTATTGCTATCGCTTTAGCTTTTACTTTTGCTGAGTATGGAAACGAAGGGAAAACGAAAGTCCGGAAAAAGTATATGGATGACTTTGAACCAGAATTTGAAGATGCTTTAAGGTACTAAATTTAAACGAGAAGTTCAGTTTAAATTGGCATTTTATCAACACAAATTTTAAAAGCGTACAGGTAAGAAGAAATCTCCGCCCCGTCGAATTTGACTTCAACCGGGATCAAAAAAAAAAAAAAAAGGGGGAAAAAAAAAAAGCTCTAAGAAGCTATATGATATTTGGAGAACTAAGATAGTTTAACTTTATTGGCAACTTAGTTAGTTCTATCAGTGAATAAGATATGGTTAAATAGTCTTCCTTATAATTTGTCATTCTTTGTGTGGCAGCTAACTTGGTTAGCTGATGTATTGTGTATGTTTAGTGAACTTGTTGCGAACATCTAGCGAAAACAGTGATTCATTATTTTCCCCAAAAACTATGCTTATTTGAGAGTTGCCTCCCGCCTTAGATGAAGCTTCGACAGTGCAAGTCTGGAGGCGGTGATATCTAGGCCACAGGAAGGTGATATTGCTGAGCTGGAACGATATATCGCTCAGTGTACATGATATACCGTTGAGAGATATGTATATATATATATATATATGTATATATATATATATCATTCCAACTGAAACGTTTTCAAATATTGCCTATATATCGGGATTATCGCAACAATCGGCAATATTATCGTTTGCTTTTTTTGCGCAGTACTGTAATGTTACAAAAAGGTGGCGTTTGAACTGAGTGACTAGCTGAGTTGTCTTTATGATAGAGTGAAGTTGAAATTACTCGGGCTTCATATGAACCAGTCTTTTTTTAATAGCTGAAAGGGATGCAACAGCTACAAGAGATTATTAACTGTCAGTAATCACTTTGCAGCTTAATATGTCAATGTACAAAGCTTATTGTATTTTTTTTTTTCATTTGAAGTGACTTGAATTGGAATGTTGAAGATGGTAGCTTCTATAAAAACGAACCAGAAGCCGATATCGATGATGAAAAAGACGATAACGAAAGCGAAGAAAGCGATGTTTTGGATTTAGAGAAGAGATCACCAGGCCCCAAATTGCGGAAAGGGCGCCCCGGCGGGTTTCTCCGACGTCCAGGAGGACGCTCAGGAGGACGTCCAGGAAGACGCTCAGGAGGACGTCCAGGAGGACACTCAGGAGGACGTCCAGGAGGACGCTCAGGAGGACGTCCAGGAGGACGCTCAGGAGGACGCTCAGGAGGACGCTCAGGAGGAAGATCCGGGAGAGGAAGGCGCGGGAGAGGAAAGCGCGGAAGAAGGTGGCGTCCAGCAGTACGTCCCCCGTTACGCAACCATGGAGGAGTACGCCGTGGGGGCAAAAAAGGCAAAAGGAAGTCAAACAATTGATATCCATACGGTCAGTACGTGTTAAGTCCTCTGCTTCTAAGTAACATCCCTTCAAAATATAATAGTCGATTGAGCAGGGGTGGAACTTTGTTGAGGTTGCTTTCCTCTCACAAGATTGGTCTTGGTTTGATTAGCTTACCCAGTGTCACATTTTGATGCAGTTTGTTCCCGTTTCTGTTACGTATTCCGATAGATTTTACACTGGGTTCAGTGGTTTTCGTAGTCCCACCCTCCCCCCCCCCCCCCCCCCCCAGCCCCCTACCTTCTACTAACAAACTGGGCCTTATTAAATGCATGGTTTCAAGCGACTTGGTATTTTTGGCTGTTTCTCGTTATACGGTTGCACAAGCAATAATAAGTTCTATATTACTGAATAAAATGTATTTATGGGTTATCCTCACCTTCGCGATTAGAGACATTCATTTTACATACACTGTACACCAGGGGACCCTACATTGTCCTTTTTTATTAATTGATTTGTCTTTCATTAATATTGGATCTTTTTATATCAACAGATTTATGGAGACTGTCCAAACTCGAAGACTAAAAGAAAAATTTAATTTTGAAATCCTTCTCTGCAGTAATGCGTGGCTAGGACAAAGAAATACTTTTTAGACCCAACCTAAGCTTAAAAATATTTTTGCTTTCATTATATTAGACCATTTTCTCTCACAGTAATGTATGCCATTCCTCCATAAATTTGGTTTACAAACATAAAAAATAAACAAGAAACGTGATTCACGTGTTTTTGTGCTCAATAGGATGAAGCTTTCCTTTCCTTTTTCAAGCGTATTGACCCCTAGTATCGAAGTCGTTTTCCTACACGGTCGGACAAGGTGTCATCACTTAACTGCAACAAAATTTATTTGTATACTTACTAAATTAATTAAGATCAGTTATTTAAAAGATAAAATGAAAGTAATGATATCTGAAATAATAAGGAAAAAAAAAGGAAAATTTCAAAGCGGGTCATTTGGGAGAAAAAACATATTAATTGCTTTGTCAGGAGGGTAGGTATAAGGAAAAAAAATTAAAACATTAAAAAAAAGCTTGAATTTCCTCCAAAGGATTCGAACTACAGATATTCGAATTTTAAATTTCAATGACACACTGTTGAATTATAGAGAGCGTTATGTGCTGGCTCAAATGTATGAGGGGTTCCTAATTTGAAAAAAACTCCACCATCTTTTTTTTCGTATTCATGCAGGATGCTCTTGACCTATTTCGGCAGCGCGAAATCTGGAGAATTTTTCTTTGTCTCACGTTCGAGATAAAAATTAGTTAAGCTAATTGTTATTTGAAATATGATAATATTTGCGAGACATACAACGTGGTTCACATCATTCTACATATGATATCTTTTACCACTAAACAATACAAATCTCATTTCACATCAGCGAAGATATATAGAATAAAATGTATCCTATCATTGTGAATATTGATAACAATCTGATAAAAATCTGATTGGTTCTCTACCCGGTCAGTATTTTCCTATCTCTGCCCACGGGTAGCGGTAACGTTTTCGTGAGTCGCCGATTACATCCTTACTTTCGTTGCCATTTTCCATAAATATATCTCGTTTTTCCAGCTGGGCAGTATTTTTAAGCAAAGACGTCGGTCACTTATTAATTCTCTCTTTTCTCTCTCTCAAATCACCTTGGTTGACAGAAAAAATATTGGTTTCAAAATGAATTTGTATAAGCAATGGTCTGCAGTTAATTTTAATCGTTCACAAAAAGCACCTAGAAAGTTATAACGTGAGGTATTAGTTACAGTTGAACTAATAGAACTTTCCTTCATTAAGCATCTGAATTTTCTCAAAAAAAATTTTTCGCAATGAAAGGGCCAGCAAAGTTGTAATTTCAGTTCTACAACAAATATACGCTCTCGGTGAGTCTTTCCAAGTCCGTTCAATTTGGACATTTGAACCGTAAATTGCACAACAGAAACTGAAAAAATTTAATGAGAAAAGGCCGCATTAAGTCCCCTTGTCTCGTTCGAGTGTATCTTTTGAATTTACTGAGTTTTTGTGAAGGAAAGACCAGATTTACACACGCCATTGCAGCAAACAAACGAGCAAACTCTCACAACTTCAAAGTAAAAAAATTTGAATTTACTTACAATTAATTTCCTCGTCGTTTTCTAAGTGAACAGAGGTAAATCTTCGTACATGAATCAATCGTTGATGAGAATGAAAAATAGTTTCCTTAAGACTATTGACTTTTTTTGAAGAAAACATTGTCGTAACAGTCCTTGCCAAACTAGTTTCGCTGTTTTTCAAAAGTGTAGACGCGCCTTTTTTTTCTTACGTGGTCTCTAAATTGAAATGACTCAGATTGTGACAGATACTGGTAAAAATAATGTTTTAAACTTTGTTTGGAAGGCTTTTAAATCACCTTTATCATTACGCGAATGAAAACGTCCCGGTGAAGCATCTCTCTTTAATTTGCATTACTTCTATTTTAACTACCATTTATAATAAAGTTCGGATATAACGCGCGCTGTTATTGGCTGAGAGAGCGTGCTCTATGAGAGTATAGAGCATAGAGCTTGCGCTGTCACGCCATCTGCCAATTCTTAACCTGGCGGACCAATTCCCCAATTATTCTCTTGGGTTTTTATGCGACTCAGACGTCCTTTACGACCTAGAAAACGCAAGAGAAAACGAGCTGTTAGCGTAGATTTAGAGGATATTATCAATAATAGTGGGACCTACCCGTTATGTGAAAGTGAGGTTTCCAACGAAGGTGGTTATGAAAACAATGAGCAAAGCGGCAACATTAACAAGCAAAGATTTAAAAATATGTCAAATGCTGCAATAGATGACATAATAACAAGGGAAGAAACAATGAAAACCAAAGAATCCACCAAATGGGCACGCCGAGTTTTTGAAAGTGAGTTTTTTGTTGTAAAAATATAATAAGTACAATTATATGAAAACCCCCAAAAAAGTGTGGGCTATTTGTTAAAATTTCTCGCAAAAACGATTAAAATAAGTGAATTAATTAGCTGGCGCACACACGTTTACAACCAACAACGACATATTTTTCTCAAAAACGTACACCAAAATACAAATGAAAATAATTTTTCATAACTCATGTCAGTTTATGCCGTTTTCTTTTAATAGTTTGGTGCACTTAAAGAAGGCTTGCTAAGAACCTCCACGAAATGAGCAACAAAGAGCTTGACCAAAACCTCCGCCACTTTTACGAAGAAGCAAGAACAAGAGAGGGTGCATTATATTCAAGATCGTCCCTCCTTGTATTGCGAAATGCGATCCAAAGATACTTCAACAACCCATCATTAAATAGGGGAGTTTAAATCACCAAAGGGACTGAATTACAATCGTCAAACAAACTCCTGCAGAGTATGATAAAGTTAAACAAACGCGAGAACAAAGAAAACACAAAACACAAACCTCCATTTCCAGCAGCAGACCTTCAAAAGTTGAAGTCGTCAAATACAATTTACAATTAGGATGGTAACTCTTGCTTCTATTAAGGGGGAACTCTTTTGAAATTCCTTTATTTTCTTCCATCTTAAATTTCCTTAAACTAATTAGTGCTCAAGCGCACAGTTTACTATCAAGTTCACGTTCTTAACTCAATATTTAGCCGGGAAGAAAAATAAACGGCCGCCATAAAAGAGGAAACTATATTTGTATCAGGTAATTTAGTGCTAACAACTGAGCTGAAAACGTAAATTGGCCACCGTAAAGGGTAAAAAAGTTGACATTTTGAGCGTCAGCCCTTCGTCAGAGCGATTGGAGGAATTGTGGGTTGTCTGTGGGTTTATATACAGAAAGTGGAGCTACGCTATTGGTGGGAATGTGGTGACGAGAAAGCAGGAATAGATTAGTTGAATGAAAAGCGCTCGTTGATTCCGGGGAGATTAAGGGTGCCGATTTGGAAGACAAATTTGGAAGACAAATTTTTGTTCAAGTGTTTTGCGGCTTTCCGATCTGCCTAGATGTAAGGAAAGGCCGCAAACTGCCATATGCTGTTTATAATGATTAGGGAGATTAAAGTGTCTGGTGTTTCGTTTTGTTTAACGTTTTTAACTCAGTTGTTAACACTAAATTACCTGCTATACTCTGCCACCGACGCAGCACCACAGTTTCTTTAGAAACTTACCCCCTTTATTCATTAATACTTGTATCGGTGCCTTAAACTTTTTTCATTCTTCAATATTTTCTTATAATTGCGCGTCCATACGAACCCAATACATTTTAAGGTAATGTATTACACTTTCTTTCATATTCAATTTATCATTAAAAGTTTTTTTGTGGATTAGATATGGGATTTAATGGCCCATAAACACTTGCAATGATGAGTATATCGTAACGTATATGGCCTGAACATGCGTATGGGAGAAACAGTTCATTTTCGTGGTGAGATCGATCGTGAGAGTGTAACTGTTTCAGGGTGTATTAACCGAAGATTAGACAAACTGATTCATAATCAGGGAATGACCAACGGCGATCGGAGACGAAGATATATCTTTTTAACTCTTGACAAAAAACTTCATTTTTCATGCCAAATGACTAAAAAGTTGAGGAGATTTTCCGCGATATGCTTTAAGATTGATAACAAGTGTACTGACTGACAGACTGGACGCCTGAAGCATTCGTACTGTCGAGGCTGAGAAAGGTTGATCTTTTCAGAATGTCGCCCTTTTCTGTTATTTATCAGTACTGACCTCTTCGTATTCTAGATATCAGATATGTCCAGAAGTAGAGATCTGCTAAAACATGACGCAAACGTGGGCGTGATATTGTTAACTACTTTGAGAAAGTGCGCTCATGAATATAGCGTCTCAAGTAAATTCGTATTTTGCTATTACACATAGCTTGCAGTAATGAATAAGAAACTCAGAAAATTATGATGCACAATATTGGTCAACATTGTGGCAAAATACTTTATCGCTAAACCAGACTCTTGGGTAATTGCTTGTCGCCTGTGCTCGTTTGTCTTTTCTTTGTCGGAAGAGCAGAGTATCAATTTTATCCAAATCAATAATTTCTTTGAAAAACATTTATATTGCATTAATAAACCTTTTTCAGGTGTACATTTCTAGCATGTTTGATAGGAAAAGTCTGATTACGTAACACCACATTTTATATTAAATTTGGAGATTACTTGTGAGACGGAGTCCAGAATTTCCAGCGGGGATGGCATTTTTACTTTTGTCATTTGCTTATCCCATGCTAAAGTTTATTGCCCGGAGGCGATTGTTTTACGTCCATTTATTTAATATCGTGGTGTGTGGAATATTCCTGAACATTGCAAGTGTATTAGGACCAGATAAAAAATCAGCTGTCCTACCAGGTGCTGAAATATATGATTGCCGACTTGTGTGATATTCCTACGAACAAGGCAAAAATTGGAATCGTAGCTGATAAAATTCAAACCGTCTATAAATTTCTCAAACATCCAAATTTAGAAACACTTTAATAATGATCAACGATGGAAAGATGTAGTGGCAATTCTCCAAGGTCGGCCTCATTTAGCGCTCTGGGAAAGAGAACTGCCATTATTACACTTAATCATCACCATCAGGTTAAGCTTGCTCGGTATTCCATGACACGCTCCTTCCAGCTTTCTCTGTCTTCCATTTCAGTTGGTAGTTCTTTAAGTCTGCCTCGTGTGTCATCCATCAATTGGTCAACGTAGGTTTTTTTTTTTTCCTCTCGGCTTATGTCCATGTAATCCAGAGTAATACATCCCCTGCAAGTTCTTCTCATCGCCAGAAATCAAGGACATTTCGAGCCCGCTAGCAATTATCAGCGGTATATCGTATTACACTCCGGAACAATAGAATATCAAGAAAATTCAATATGCCGGCGATCACAGCTGGATCTGCAAAGAAGAGTGTTTCGTACCATGACTTATACAATTTGAGCACCGCAGATCTTATATTTGATGAAAAGAAAAAGAAAAGAAGACCTGCAAGTAAATCTTTGGGATTTTTCGAGGCAGAGCGATGACATGATGTCAGAATTTTGATTTGCTTTAATTTAATTTTCGTGCTAAGACTACTGAATTTGCATTCGATGCCTGGCCTATTTTTATTCTGAAAAGGACCGAGAACTAATTTATTTCCCTGCAAGAACATAAACAAATATGGCCGACGATTCGAAGATCAGCGTTGCTTGTGTTTAACTATTTCAGTCGTCACTTACCCAACATGGAAAATAAGGGATATTCTTGCGCGTTGGGAACTTTTTTGATGGGAAGAAATGGCAATTTTGCAGGATATTTGGACGGTTCGAACTCTGTAGCAGTCAATTCGATCGAGAGCAGTTGACTTTATTGATGCACTTTCCTGTAATAGGCGAGTGTTTGGGATGGAGAACGACGAATTTTGAAGAACTGTTTGGCGACCTAGGTCAATAATCAATGACAAAAGAACTGGCTCAGGAAGTAAGTGGTTTTTATTTATCGGGTCCCTGTGAGGTTTGATGAATAGCAGAATCAGTACTGAATATGTCTCGATGGAGAGCAGACGGGAACATGAGCTCCTGATTGTTATATTTTAGAAATTTTACAAATTTCCATACAGTTTCTTATATTATTTGGACGCCATTATGGACGAAATGTGCAAGCGCCGATGTTTACTGCGCCAACAATGCCCTGCGAATCTCATCCTTTGTTGCAGTATCGATTTACTGATTGGCGGGATGTGGCCGTAGAGCTTTTCGTTTGTGGGGTGATCCTTCCACGATCTGTTTAAGGCAGTGCGTAGCATTCTAATGTATGCTCCGTCGATTTTCTTTTCCAGATATTGTTAAGGTCCAGGAGACTGAACCATATAAAAGGACGGTCTCCACTCCTTCTCGAAAGAAGTTTCTTTTCAGGTTGTCTGGAAGGTTTGATTTCCATATCTTATCCAGTTGATTTAGAGCATCCCACACCTTTCCCAGTCTACTGTAAACATCATGTTCAGTAGAGGCGATGTAGCCTCAGGTATTTAAAATCTTCCACCTGCTTTATCTTATCACCACTGAGTCTCTTCATCTCTTATGACACATCTTGATTGAAGCAGATGAACTCTGTTTTATCTGCATTAAGGTAGAGCCCTATCATCTTTGTTGTTCTCTCGATGCTGTGCAGCAGAAATGTCGTATCTTTTAGGACGTCAGCCAGCACTTCTAAGTCCTCAGCACAGTCTGTATCTGTTATTTTCATAGCTGGGTCACGTTTGCTCTTCCGCTTTGCAAGGGCAAAGCCAAGTTCATTGTTCTTGTCCAGAGCTTTACGCAGTACAAAGTCAAGACATATAATGAATATGCATGGGGCTAGTTTATCACCTTGGAGGACTGCAGCACTGTTATCGAAGAAGTCTGTGTCTCCATCAGGAGAGCGAACCATAGAGCTGGTGTCATGATACAGTATCATGATGGCATCCACTGTTTCCTTGGTTATTCCATAAACGGATAAGATCTCTGTCATCTTTCCGCGGTGGATCGAATCAAAGGCTTTTGAAAATTCGATGAACAGGAGAGCAGCTAAAAGGTTTTTTGATTTAATGTCCTCCAAGATACATCTGATGGTGAGTTTTTGTCCTGAGGTTGATAGGTTTATGCGGGACCCGTTTTGGTTTTTTCTCAAGACTCGGTCGAGATTGGGTCTTGTTCTGTTTAGGAGCATCAGGTTGTAAATCTTTGCTGCAATTGCTGTCAATTTTATTCCGCGGTAATTCTTGGTGATCACGAGGTTACCTTTTTTGGGGATTGGAAACAGGCATCCTTCTCTCCGTCTATTTATGGGATCTTGATTATATACATTATTGCAGAAGTCCAACAATAATGGGTGGAAGTCATCTATTTTCCAAACCTCAGCAGGTATCAACAGTTCCTTCATAGCAAAAAATTATTTTTTTTTGTCAAGACTGGAGTTATTGGTGGTTTACCAAGAAGGTCTTGAAAATGCTGTTGCCAAAGATTTACGCGTTCGTCTTTATTCGATGCTTTTAGTTTGCCTCTGTTACTACGTTTCCTTCCTCTTAACCGTCTACAGTTTTTCGTGCAATAGCAGACCTTTGATATTCTGATTGCTCCGCCCCATAGGTTTCCTTAAGTGCGTCTCGGGCATTACCGAAGTTCGTGATAATTTCAGGTGTTGGTCGAGAGTCATTCAGATATGCGGCTTCATGCAGACGTTTACGTTTTTTGGCAAATTTTCTCAGTCTCCCATGGTGTTCATTTCCTGATTTTGAGTTTCAGTGGGATGGTGTCTGCGGCTGTTTCTTTGCAAACTAATTCAAAATGGTTGTATTTTGTGTTAGCACTGTGCCTATACTAATAAAGACGCAACTTCATAACTTGCATCGTTATTGTGCCTCCCTCGTTGGGAAATTGACAACATGACCGATTAGAGAACAGGTTTTTTCTAACTCTTCTCCTCTACGCTAAGATGACTAAATGGTCAGGCATCATACTTCCGCATTATAATCAAGAGTACGAGGTGTGCGGCAAGAAGCCTTTTGAGCACCTACAGGCGCAAATAGGAGACAGCAATTACAATTAGCATAGGTAAACACATGATTTCGAATGCAATTTGGAATGAATTAGTATGAGTTAGTTTTTTGACGACTAACGAAATTGCACAAGCCCGTAGGGGGAGTGCAATTGGTACTTTTCAGAAAAATTAACAAGCGATTATTTATTCCAAACTGCACGAGAAAATCATGGGATTACGTGTTAATAATATACATGAAAAAATACGAGACAGCCTAACATAATTATGCAGAAGCAAAGCGCTCGCATCAAGTTCAAAAATATTTTATTCCAACCGTGTGTTCGGTGAAAACAACCGCGTACACTCAAAACAATAATATACAATGATATTTTCACATCTTTAAGACGCCAATAAGTTCAAATAGGGGTTAAAAAGTTAAAGGAATTTTTCAGTCTGTGTCCGAATCACTTTCGATGAAATGGAATCGTCATTTCCGAGGTTTAACCATGTTTGTTTTAAATTTAGGCGTAGAATTGCTCGAACAAAGTTTTAAGCTGGGTCGGCTCGTAATTTTCCATTTCCCTGGCAATTCCCTTCTCTAAACACCACTTTCTCCAGACCGACAACTAAAAAGCAGTGCTTTTTACAGTGTTTTCGTTGTTAGAGCTGTTTTTCAGCTGCTGTATTGTTGTTGCGGTGGCGAAAGAAAACCTACTTAAAACGCCGGCCATCGTTTCGCTCGCGAATTTTCAGCGCATTCAACTGTTGCGACATCCAAGGCTCGCATTTGATTGGCTATTTATGACTTTCTTTGATTATTGACCAATCAGAATGTCTAGTTTGTTACTTCTTTGCACTGAATTAACCCTCTTATGCATTGAATTACCTGAAAACTGCATATATCTTAACCAATCAGAACATAGTGATTTTTTCATGTATATCATTAGGAGTAACATGACATGTTGCGCGCTTATATAAACAACTGAATATTATAGAAGAAGAGGAAGAAAAAGAAAACACTTCAGATGCTTACGTCAATGGACAAATATAGTTTTCATGATGGAGCCTTTATTAAAGCTAGAATATTGAAGGAACGTTGGATTAGGCTATTCAAAGATAAGCAGAAGTGTTTTTCTTCTCTTTTTCTTTTCCCAATAAACTGATCAGTTTTAAGAAAAGAATGAAATGGATAAATAATGATCATAGCGCGCCTGTAGAGGTATTTTGGGTTATTTCGTCCTCGAAGCCGGTTAGATCAGGTTGTAAAACATAATAAGGCCCACATACCAAACTTAGATATTGGTGAACAGGACTGATCGAGCACTTTATCTGCTGATAAAGAAGGCTCTTAGAACTCAAAAACACAATATGGAGGTCACTTACTTGTACTCACTATCAAAGGATATGTATTACATTGTGCACCACAGCTTACCAGACTCTTGGACTCATCAAAATACGACACAAAGGAAGAAAGGCATCGACGTTTAATTCTAATTAGCATCGATTCGACTTGGTTATTTGTCAGGAAGTGCTCTCCCTGTCTTTTCTTATTGACACAGTCTGTTTTAAGAAACGAGAGAATTGTTTAACTATGAATATGTTAAGATTTATGAAAAGACATTGATTCAATTCAGACAACCCAATATCGCGTAATTTACAGAACTTTTTCGCACCAGAAGTAATGTTTTGGTCAAATATGTCCTCCCTGTTGGCTACATCAAAATAACAAAATTTGATATTGATGAAAAGGAACTCTTGATCTCTTGATAAAGTAGGCTCCTCTAAGGCTATCACGTAATATGTAAATCATATTCTTGTTCTTGTTATAATAAGGTACAAAATGTACCATGCACATAAGCGTGTGACCCAGAAGAAGGGAGGACTTCGCCATGAACAGGTTCCTCCTTATCGCTGTGTATGGAGCGATTCTTGTTATCGCTCTAACATTTAATTTTACTACGTGTGGAAACGGAAACAACATGACAGTCAGGAACGATTCTATGGATGAAAATCCTACAAGGTACCAAATTTAAAGTAGAAATTCACTCTAAAAATCGTATTTTATCACCACCAATTAAGCACACAGATAAGAAGAAATTTCAGCCTCATCGAGTTTGACTTCAACCGGGATTAGAATAATACTAAATAGGCTCTATCAGTAAATAAAATGTTGAAATAGCCTTCCTTAGAAATTATCATTCTTTGTGCGGTAGTCAACTTAGTTAGCTGAGGTAGTGACGTTGCATATGTGTAGCGAACTTGTGGCGAACATCCAGTGAAACCGACGTAAATTCATCATACTCCCAGAAACTATGTTAATTTGAGAGATGACTTCTCCTGCAATAGATAAACCTTGGACAGTGCAAGTCTGCTAAGAAATTCGTCGAAGAGCGTAATATTGCCTCACCGTTCAAACGCTTGGAGGTGACGATATCGAGGTCACCGGAAGGATATGTCGCTAAGCTGGAACGATATATCGCTCAGTGTAAACGAGACATCATTGGGTGGCATGAATACCTCGTTGGATGTAAACGATATATCGAGGAGGCGAAAATGATATATCGTTGAGCTGAAGCGATATGTATCGTTTGGTTCAAAGGATATATCGCTGAAAGAAAACGATCATTCGCTTGGAGCTAAACGATAGATCGGCGATATATAACAGCTGCAAGAACAGTAACACTGCGATACGTCGCCGATCTATCATTCCAACTGAAATATTGTTCAAATATTGCCGATATATCGGAATTATCGCAATAACGACGATTATCGTTTGCGCAGTACCTTAATATCACAAAATGGTGGCGATTTCAACCGAGTGACTAACTGAGTTGTCTCTATCATAACATTTCATAGCGATTCAGACGATGCAGCACGCCCCATGATTCGCCGCAGCCGCAGTCGATCCAAGAGTACGTCGCCGGGGTAGAAATGGCTTAAGTATGTCAAACATTTGATATCCATAAGGCCGGTTACTTCTAGGTAACTTTCCTTCGAAACATGGAAGTCAATTCAGCTGGGGTGGAGCTTTGTTGAGACTGCTTACCTCTCACAAAATTAGCGTTGGTTTGATTACCTTACCCGATGTCACATTTTGATGTAGTCTGTTTCCGTTTCCCTTAGGTCCTCCAACGGATTTCATATTGTCATATTGGTTCAATGGTTTTCGTAGTTCCACCCACTTCCCCCTCCTTCTCCTTCCTAACAAACAACGCACCAGTAATTCCAAATTAACTGAGCCTTATTCAATGCATAGTTTTATGCGACTGAGTTATTTAACTGTAACTCGTTATCCGGTCGCACAAGCAATAATAATTACTAGACCATTGAATAAAGCGTATTAATAAGTTATCCGCACATTTGCAATTTAAGATATTCATTACACATAAACTGTACACATGGGGACCCTTCTATGTGCTTTTGATTATTAAATTTGTCTTTCATTATATTGGTTCCTTTTGTATCAACAGATTTATGGGGAACGTCCAAACTCGAAGACTAAAAGAAAAATTTAATCTTGGAAATCCCTCTCTGCAGTAATGCGTAGCTAAGACAAAAAATATTTCTTAGGCCCTAGCTAAGCTTAAAAATAGGTTTGTTTTCCTTATATCAAACCATTTTCTTTCACAGTAATGTATACCATTCCTAGGTAAATTTGGTTTAAAAACGTAAGCAATAAACAAGAAATGTAATTCACATATTTTTGTGCTCAATAGGATGAAGCTTTCCTTTCTTTTTCAAACCGTTTTGACCCCTGGTATCGAAGTCGTTTTCCTACACCGTCTGACAAGATGTCATCACTTAACTGCGACAAAATAAAAATTGTATATTTACTTAGGCCCACGGCCTGATTAATACACCCACTATTGACACTTTTAGAATATTCTACGTAAGTCTCTCGGTAATAAGAGCTCCTGTTCTTCTATTTTCTTTGACTGAGAAGTGATAACGACAATCCTTTCTCATTTCAGATAGGGGTCTTACTAGAGTCTCCCACCCCTCCCCCCTTCCCGAAAAAAAAAAAAAAAAGACCCATAGATTTACTCTCTCGTTTACTTTCGCAGCGACATAAACGTACGACACTTGAGTACACATTTTAGTGCTTGCGAGTGGTTAACTTTTATGTAGTTAATTGAAGCATGTACTACACTTTGGAAAGTGTTCTCATTTCCCCCTACTGTGTTTTCGGTTTTGTAGTTCCGTGTTGCGTCACATTTCCAACAGTTTGTTCCCGCTTTTCTCACGTGATCCAAAGGAATTTATGCCGGGTTGAGAGTTTTCTACCGTTCTTCCTTACAAGCAAAGGGCCAAATTCTACATTAACCGGGACTCATCAATAGCAAAGCATGTAAGGTTAAACGAACACGAGGCATTATTAATATTTGTGCTGATAAGTACAGGCTATTAAATAAGAAAGCTTATCTATGGGATATCTATATTATTGCAATTAAAGACATTCTTATATAAATAAACCTACACTTTACACTCAAGGACCCTCCGAGGGGGCTTCTGGGTATCAAATCTGTTATTCATTTCAATTTCTTCCTTTTATTGTAACATATTTTAAAAGACCGCCCAGACTCGAAGACTGACGGGAAACTTTGATTCAAGTATATTAAAGTATGTTGTTTCAGTCTCGAAATTATGCCATGCAAGCTTACGTACTTACGTAACAAGAGAATTTGATAAGAGGGGGAAAACGTTAGGTAAGTTTTATAACTTTGCTAATAAGATACATGTGAAAATTACTCAGTTCTGATTGGTGAAGATAAATGCAGTTTTTAGGTAATTCGATGAAGAAGAGGGTTAATCCAGTGCAAAGGAGTAACAAACCAGACTGAACATTCCTCGAACTGTTTAGCCGGACTATGAGCTTTCTGCGCTTTAAAGATGTGAAAATATCCTTGTATATTATTGTTTTGATCGTGCGCGGTTGTTTTGAACGAATGCACAGTTTGAATAAATTATTTTTTGCTCTCGATGCGCGCGCTTTGCTTCTGCATAATTATGATAGGCTGTCTCGTATTTTTTTTCATGTATATTACTAGTACGTAGTCACATGATATTTCTCGTGCAATATGGAATAAATAAGCACTTGTAAATTTTTTCAAAGACCACAAACAGTCTTTGAAAAGATTACTTACTCATTATTTGCTTACTCATTTTAAATTGCACTCGAAGTCATGCCATTACCTATACTAAAATAAAAAAAAATAAAAAAACAAAAAAAAATTATTTGGACAGGAGACAATTCCCCAGAGAGCAATAAACCATAACTCTCGTCATGTGGATTATGGCAAGTGGCAAGTGTATTAATCAGGATTTTGGGTTTCGTAATTTTCCTTACTCAGGAGACGTTCGTAATGAACTTAAAGAAGTTCCATTTTAGTTCGCTGAATACCCATGGCATATTCGAATTAAATGTACACCAGGCAAGCTATCAATATGCTCAGAGGTCTATTTAATGATGAATGGCAGGATTTTTTGATAACGAATAATCACAATGTTCGTTTTGTTCAGTGAAATACTTCTCAGTTCAGCGTGCTGTCGATGAATGCTCTCCGATGTTGATCAGACTGCAATCGACTGGTATTGTGTTTCAGTTTGATATCATATCGCGAATAGTCTCAGAAGAAAAATGCAAGGTAGCAGACAGGTTTTGCAATCCTAGCTGAATAATTATAGAATTGAAGAGGAGGTACGCACTTCAGTAGATAAAAAAGCGCGTTATGGTTATTGCATGGAAAGATCACGCATCGGGGAAAAAAAACTTGCTAGTATGTTTTGTGTCGAGGTATAATATTGTAATGCGCCGTGTGGCTCTACTAACGAGTCAGGGTGAAGGCAGACAACGCCACAAGCGTATTTCTCCTGATAGCGATGTTTGTAATGGTCATCTGCTTGCCATCTTCTTCCATTGGTTATGAAGATTAAGTAAACACACCAACGTTGAGGGAAGCTGTGAAAGCTTTTGGCGTGGAAAACGGAGAAGCTTTAAGGTTTTTAAGTTTAAAGGAACAGTCTGTCGAGAGCTGACTTAAAAAGGAACGACGAATATCAATAAAACTCTAGAGCTCTTTGAGTGCGACAAAAAGACTTGCTTTAAGCGCTCACGTTTTATGGAGTTTAATACTTTTATTTTACTCGGGAGAAAAAAAAATGTCTGACTATTTCCTCTTGATTTTACTCAGTACTTGGTCACAATCGGAAACGATTGCAGCAAGCAAGTGCTTCAAATATATAGAAATCGAAGAGGAAAACGAAAGTTCAACCCTAGAAAATATGGTTTTCATATCATGAATCATGGAATCGCAAGGGTCATGGATCTGAGTATTGGACTGCATGTAACATCAAAATCCGGTGGGGGGGGGGGGGGGGGCTCTCAAAAATTCTTTCCCAGTTATAGCCTATTCTGTGGCCTATTTCAGACCCCATCCTAGTCACTTAAGTCGCTTTTTTTACTGCGATTCTTCCCATTTTTAAATCTCTCCTTACCACATTTTTTTCCTACCTTAAAATCCCGAAAACGTACGACCATATTCTACGGAAAATTCAACCCATTATATTCAATCCAGTCACGAAAAAGAGGCCTCATCCAGCAGTGCATTCCCATCGGCCTTTTATCAGGAAGCACCCCCCGCCCTCGGCAGAACAAAACAAAAGAACTTTCGGGAATCCATAAGTTATCACTGGTTTACTTTCGCTGCAACTTTTCATGGGAAGGCGGAGGTGGTGCCTCCAACCTTGGCTGGAGCAGGTACTTATTTGTTTCGCCTATCAGGGTATGGTTTTAGGTGGTCTAGAATCCGTGTCATCATAAAAAAAAAAAAAAAAAAAATGGTGTACAGTCTTACTTGCTAGCATTTTGTTGCGTGATGAGGATGTAACTTTGGCGTTGCCCTGTGTTTGTGTGCCACCCTGCACCCTGCCGTCGCAAAGGTGGCTAAAGCTTTTTCAAGAAATCGGTAACCGAAAAAGCGGGTATGAACAAAATTCCCTGCTGATATGCAATGGATTTCCGTTTTTCTATCCCTTTTTGTACGCTAAGCAGGGATGGCGTTTTGATGGTAAGGCTCACCTCTTAGGGTTTGGCTTTAATTACCATATCTAGTGTCATGTTTTTATTCACCCTGGTCTAAGTGCTCCTAGGGTGCCCGCGGATTTTTCTTCTCTAAGCAATTTTCCTTGGTACCTTCCCCTCCCCCTTTTCTGCACACCAACCCCCCCCCAAAAAAAAATGCAGTATAACCGATCTTATTGCACGTAGGCTTTTAAATTGGTTCCAGAACTGTTTCACGTTACCTTTTTAAAATAATATAATTTATTCATCGCCTCCTTTGTTTTTACTATTTTTCCTCCTGAATAGAAACATAAGCGTAGAATACTATAACCTTTCTGTTTTAAGAAAAGGTGTTTTTATGTCTTGTCTTAAACTTGGGACAAAGAAAAAAATTTTGAAATGTTCGCGCATTTACATTTTGTTTAGAATTTGTTACTTTTATTTTGAACAGATTTGTAAGGATCGTCCACTCCAAGACTATCAGAAAGTTTCGACGATATAAAATCATCACCGCGATTTTACATGATCATGATAGCTGCACATAACAGACAGCGGCCCAATCCTGATTTTACCCCGCAAAATAACTTTTCATGAATATGTAAACTGTTTGGAGTATTTATCATCCACCTTTAACCTTTTTTTGTGTTTACACAAACCGACATTTAATTGATACCTATTCATCCTTTTGTGTGATAGCAGGAGGTGAGAATTTTTTTGCAGTCGTGTTCTGCTAGTTTCTTTCTTTTTTTTTTGCTCAACAAGTTACGTGTATTCAATCACGTCACTGACGTTGTCAGATTTATCTACCAAATTTTAGGGCAACCAAATTTCGCACTACGAAAGTTGTCCTGTTTTCTTAGTTTACATAAAGCGCTGCGCAATCGCCTCCCATAATTTTCTTTCGCGCTATAAACCAGTAGGCGAGGGAGAGCAAAGAAAGTTTCTCTTGCCGTAATAATGCTTCTTAGTTCAAGGCGTCTTTGAGATAATCACTTAACCCAAATAACTACAGTGAAATTTTCTGAGGCTTGTTAGGATTTTTGTTGTGTTTCAGTTTTTGATAGAATATGCTTTCTTGAAAATTTTAGTGATGAAAAGCGGCAACGGTAGAAGAAGATTTTACTTACATTCCGATCTAGAATATTGGTGAAGATGAGCACTTACCGACTTAGAGAGGCCTCTTAAGCTATTTACGTTAACATGATCACGCCCGTATGATATGGAGACCACACGCTTCTATTTCCTGTTGAAAAATTATGTAATGCAACTTGAAGCTGTAGTTGAGAGCCAGCTTCGAGGTAGACTTCGCCATGAACAGATTTCTTCTTATAGTTGCGTTCGGATCGGTTTTAACTATCAGCTTGGCAGAATATTTCGTTGATTATGAAGATGAAGAAAACAAAGAGGCAGTGAAGGAAGCTGTGAGTGACTTCGCGTGGGAATATCCTATGAGGTAATGATTTCAAATGAGACTCGATTTAGAAATTCCGTGCTTTTGTTTTTTGGTGTAAACAGACGTAAAGCTAACTTAAAATTTAGTGGCTAAATAACAGCAAAATAAAATGATGCATTCTCTAGGCGCCTTTTTCCTGGGAGAGACATACTGCTACTGCCGATTGTGTTCACCTAAATATAATTTTCATGCTTTCTGCCTGAATATGCATCACGTCATAAGATCACTAAAATTCACTTGCTTTCAGTTATCGAAAAATTTTTTTAAACTTTCCTCAAATGTTCCTTACCGATATACAATTAAAAAGATAAGTCACTGGGCTTGATTAGAAGATAGAATGGGTCAAACTTACCCCATTTGTGCCTGTACTGGTACTGATCACGCAGTCATTTCATCGGTTCACGGTACATTTTGCTGCAGCCGGAAGCAAGGGTTTTGAAAGTAACACTTGATAAGCAGAAAGTCTCGAGCGTATGGAACAGTTTGATATATATTTTATGTGAAAATCACGCAAATTTGAACGACATCGACTCAACTTGTTCGTGAACGCTTTCTTTTTATTTTTTTTTTCTTCGAATTATTTTTTCCGCCGTTGCAGTGGTTAGAACCGAAGGTTAAGCATTTCAATCAGTTTTTAACCAGAAAGCAGATAAAACTACTTAAAAATAGTATCTGCTGCTACTTCCGCGCAGTCACTGGTCGAGATGACTACGTATAAGAACTCTTATCAATAAAGGGCAAAATTACTGAGCGCTGATTGGTTGAGAGAGAGGGCATTTTTTTCTTAATCGAGGGCATTTTTAGTAATCAAGAGAGGGCATGATTACCTGTTAATGATTGGCTAATCCGTTGCATTGCTAATCCGTTGCTTCCCAGATAAAAATAGACTGCGCGCGTGATTTTCCTTCGTATAAATTTTGCCCTTTATTGATAAACAAGTAATCCCATGAGACCTCGTACTATTAAGGATTAATTGCACTTGAGTTTTCAAAATTTTCCAAATTGCCCTCGTCGCCTCGCGACTCGGACAATTTTGGAAAACTCTCGTGCAATTAATCCTGAATAGTACTTGGCCTCATGTGATTACCTATACTAATAATCTGTGAGAATTGTCTTTGGTTATCTTTTGTGCGGATTTATGAACAAAAACAGCATCAAATACAAAAAAAGCGTTGGGTTTTATTCCAACTCAGCTTTGATACACAATTGGTTACCCAAAGTTCTTGGGCATTAACAATGCAAAACAGATGTATTGGATCATTTGTCAATGCCTCTGATTCTCAACGAATGTTTAACAGTTCGTTCGCGAAATAAATATCTAGAAGGTTATTCGCTCTTTGTTATTTTCCTTATCAATCTTTTCTATTATTTTTCTTTTGTTTTTTAACAGGCCCCGGTTGTTCGAAAGCCGATTAGCGCTAATCCACGATTAAATCGCCCTAACCCAAGAATAAAATTTAACCTACGATTAGTTTCTGTTCCTGAAAGCGCGATTAGCACTATCCCAGGGTTAAAATAAAGGTTAACTTTAACACACCTAGCGAGGTGGATTAACTCACTAATCGAGGGAAAACTTTCCCCAAACAAAACAAAATGGCCGACTTATTACTTGGCGGATTAGGCTTAATGCCGGCCCCAAGAAGGAAAGATTCAGGCACCACATGAAAACGAAAACGATTTTGTCAATCGTAAAGGGTTCCATTCCATAAATTTGCAAGCAATTTGCAATCACAAAGGTAGGTAAAATACTCAAACGTCACAATTAGTGTTCTATAAAAATTGCAAAATAACCTTTGGCAGGGAGGGGTACTCCCCTTATAGAAGGTTTAGATTGAGATTTCTAGCACACCAGCTGCTATGGGGTTGCATTGTTGGGAGTTACTAGATTGCAGTTTCACATATTCAGGAAATGGGAGTAGTGATAAATTTTTTTTTTTTTTTAATATTTTTTGAGTCAAATGGTATAGGTGGAGTTTGGTTTGCAAACACACATAAGGAAAATTTACCAAAATTATCACACCAATATTTTAGTGACAGTATAAAAAAGTGAAAAACATAGTAAAAAAGCAAGAAATAATGTGGGATATTTGTGAATATATTGCTCAGCTAATGACCAACAGAGTGCAACAATCAGCAGGGATTTCAAAATGATGCAGTCTCCCAAATTTCATAAAACAAATTAAACAATGAAAAGGTTTTCCAAGTAAACTAAATATTTGTATCAGTTACCTCAGTTCATCATAGACACAATTATTGTTGTTTCTCTTTGCAGTACATTATTGTTATAAACTGAGATGAGATTTTCTACATCATAGGTAAGAACTGGTCACATAACTTCTTTGCTGTTTCATTTTAGGCATGTTTACCAACATTGTAGCACGATGGCCAGGCAGCACCCATGACAGCTTCATATTTAGGGATTCAAGAATTGGCCAACAACTCAATATCCAACACCAGTCCCTGGAAGATGGTTTACTGTTGGGTGAAAGTGGTTACCCTTGCAAGCCGTACCTGATGACCCCTTACCTGAATCCAGTCACTGACAAGCAGCAAGAGTTCAACAGTGCCCACAAAAGAACAAGAGTGGCAATAGAACAAGCCTTCGGCTGGTGGAAGCGAAGGTTCCATCTGCTTCATTCTGAGATCAGAATGAAGCCAGAAAAAGTGTCCATCATTATCGGAGCATGTGCAGTTTTACACAACATTGCAATTCTGAGAAAGGAACCTTTGGATGGCTATGCTGAGGCTGATGATCAACCTAATCTTGTTTGCTTCCGGGGTCCAGAGGATGGCAAGGTCATCCGAGACCAGATCTGCAACACCTTTTTCTGACAATTTTTAATTTTTGTATTTCTGCCTTATGCAATCAGTTTTGCTCTTAATTTAACTTCCCATGAAATATAAAAAATTCATATATGCATTTAAGGGGTTTCTGGTTAAAAAAAACACATTATAATAAGTTTGACTCAAGAATCTGTTTTATTATGTCAAAATACATTTTGAGAACAAAATACATTGTGTATGTTTTATAATAAATTATATGAGAACAACATTTGCCCAAAATATTTCTTTAAGAGGACTTATTACACTATTCCTCCTTTAAAATGAATCGGTGTTGGGAACTACAAAATTTGCATTTAATGCAGTTGCGAAGGTTTGGTTTGCATTGACCTGTTGCTCTAGAAGATGAATTTGCATTTTCAATTTTTGTTTTTTAAGATTCAACATTTCCTTCTGAGTACACAGGCATTCGTACTGCATTTTTAAAACATCGCCATTACTTATCCTTTTTGAAGGCATCCTCTGTTCATCAGCCTTGGCTGGTGAAGAATGCATGTCTTCATTAAGGCTCAGACAGTCTTCTTCAAACACAGTCTTCGCAGACTCTGCTGGTAAATGAGCATCTTCTCCTACAAAATATTTCAAGCACAATTAAGGTTTCACTCAGGCTCAAAAAGTGTGAATTTAGTTTTATGCATCACATAAATGAAATAACAGAAGGAGCATCTCTCCCGCAAGGAATCTGAGGCTTAAACATGTAAAAAATAAATTAATCAATTTCATAAAATGAATTTGTGTACTGGTAGACTTAACTCAGTGAAATCATTCACGAAAATGCTTATAAAATCTGTAAATCATGTACCAAAAGTTAAGCTTATTTTAGACAGATAAAGGGGAATCAGAGTAAATCGACAACGAGAACCGTACCACAGTTTAGTGATCGAAAAAATAGGACATGATAACAGGTACAACAACAAATTATTTCGTCAATCACAAACATAAACAAAGTTGCGTCAAAACGAAATAATAAAAATTAGTTATTTATACATGTAATTAGCCGATCGTAAATATTTGAAGAACACTCCTTAGTACAAGATAAATAAAGAAACAATAGGAGCACTTTGTGTTTGGCAAAACGAATTTTAACCAAATTATAAACCGTATCCAAGACATTCATCGAAATCAAAGGTTTTTGTCTCACTCCTCAGATCGCTTTCCAAAATGACGGAGCTATGCAATCTTCGACATATGAATTAATCAAGTGAAGCTGAAATTTATATATATGTCTGCTAAATTACTGACAGTCCGTCATGAGCGTTCGTCTATATTCAGCTTAAACAGGGTTTAATCGAATGCAACCCTATAAATGCCGCAAAAGCAGAAAACCGGTTTGGAGTTCTCCGTAGCAGCCTTCGCTTAGTGAAGTACGCTCATGAAATGTGACGGGATAATAAACTAAACAAGGTAAAACTTGATTAATACAGTTACGGATATTGGAAAAAAAAATATGCAAACTTATCTTTTCCTCCCTTGTGTCCGAACATTTCGTATGCTCAAAGACGGGAAAGCGATTGATAAGCTGAAAACCCCCCCGAAACAACATGGCCGGTTGACTGTCTACAATTTTAAAATTTTTGGTAACCTAGAAACAATAGAGAATTGTTTACAAACCTGTCTCAAAGCCAATCAAACCGCTGAACGCCGGCGTGTCCTCAAGCACCTCAATAATCTCTTTGCTGGCAACACTCGGCGACTTTGGAGCCCGACCACCTCCAGTTATCTTGGTCTCCCTCTTGAATTCTGCAAATTCTTTCTTGGCGATGCTATGGAGATTCTTCCACTTGTCTTTTACCTCCGTGACTGTTCGCTTGGCTGTTCCGACCGCATTTACCGCTTGGGTTATTTCTTCCCATAGCATTTGTTTCTTTTTGTTGGTCACAGCATTCGTTAATTTGGATTGGATTAAATCGAGATTTTTTTTGACATTATCGGTGATGACTTCAATCTCATAAACTGAAAAATTCTGCTTTCTTTTTCTGTCTTTCGTTTGGTTTCCACTTCCATGTGCACTCTCCCTTTCCGCCATTTTTTCCCTCCAATTTTTTTTTCGCGCGTAGCCGCTAGCTCTTAATAACCGGTTTGATTGGTTTAACCTCAGCTTAATTGTGGGATAGTTAATCAAGGGATAAATCTGCTTTCAGGAACGTTATTTTAAACCTAGATTAGCTATCCTTGGGATAAGAAATTTAATCGTCGATTAACCTCTAATCGAGGGATAATTTAATCGGCTTTCCAACAACCGGGGCCAGAACAACAAGGTCTATCAGGGGCCCAGTTTTAAAGACTGATGGGAACTTCAGCTACATAAAACTATCCAAGCAATAATGTTCACAATGGAGTAATTTTACGAAGTTAAAATTTATAGTAAATGAACCTTAGGAACGTAAATCAAAGGGGCCTTGATTTGAATGTCAATAAAGTACTAAGTTTTGCATTTGTTTACTATAAATTTGTGATCATTATTATATTGCAAAAACTGTTTCGTGGTTATATATTTCTTAACTTCGTTACCGAAATCAAATAGCAGGTTCAAAATAACTTCACAGGAGAAGTCATAGAACAAAATTTTGAATGTCTGACGAAATAGAGGAAGTCAGGGAAGTTTTTCAAGTGCGGTTCATGCTAATGCATTATCAGCACTGCTATTTGATGGTTCTTGCATCACTATTCGACATACTTTCTTAAGTGAGAGAAAGACTGAGGTTAATGTGGGAGAACCATTCACTTGACAAATGACTAAGCTTTCAATTGCAGTTTTTAAAACTTTTCTTACAACCCCATGCTGTTTTATAACAAAGCCCTGGCCTTAAATGTAATCTGTTGTTTTCGCTATGTTTTCTCTTAAAGAATAATATGCATAATGCAGTATTGTCTGTTTCGGAAATCTAGCCACACTTTGTTCATTCGTTAGGTCGAAGCAGGACGAAAGATCTCTCTTTGGAAGAAACTAAATTAACAGCCGAAACCCAGATTTGGGGTCGTGGGATATAGACGATAGCTAGCGACTCTATGCTAGTGCACAAAAATGTTCGTAATTTTTAGGTCAGTTGTTTTATTTTCATGCCAACATTCACACGTTCTTCTCGTCACAGTTCAGGTAATAGATCTACGAAAATATTATAGCCAGGATAGACATAAACTCAACCAGTCTGGGCCATAGACAGTTTTGTCTATAACATGACGTCACGGTCCAATTTTTCAAAATTAGGCTAGCACCAGATTTTAGCCCCGTATTTTTGTCTCTGATATTTCTGGAGCCTAGTACCAGTTTACTTTATATAGCATAGAAAGAGTTTTGCGTCAATAGCAGTTTAAATGGCGTCGATTGAAATGTGTGGGAGAAATCACAATTTGAATTTGAGCTGCGATGACATATTGGGGACGGTTGAAGACAAACATGCTATCAATACAATGTAAATTTAAGGCATGTGTGATTTTTTTTCGGAAGAAAGAAACATATTACGGTAAAACTCCATACATGTGCTACCCATTTATGAAAACAAATGTAGCGAGAACGTTTGTTTAATAAGTCCGCGTGCACGGCTTCTGTTAGTTGTCGATTTCTCAGTATTTCTAAAGGTCCTTTTGTTTTCCGTTTCAGCCCAAGGATGATCTTATCTCCTTCTTGAGAAAAGTCTATCGACTTAATGATAAAGGACTGTCGATTAAGACGGTCTGATAAAAGCTTATTCAAGACTGAGCTTTTCTCGGTTTAATTTAGAAATAATATCGACTAGGACTCTGAGAAAATTCATTACAGGAAATTGCAGATGACACTGAAGTAAATATGTTATTTCATCATTCGCTACCTTCCACGAAGTGTCTTTTCCACATGTCTCTGGAAAGGGATCGAGTTTGATTTTTTCTTGCGGATTTCTCATCATGAACAAGACTGCCCTCATGTGAAGAAGCTAGAGGGCACCTTTGTAATCAAGCAAACAATCAACCGGCGGCTAAAGCTGGTCGAAGTGTGTTCTTTGAAATTCTTACCACTTTTGATACGAAACATTTCTTTTAACATTCATGTGGAAATTTCAGATGAGATTGCAGTAAATATGTTATTTGATTGGCCACTACATTCCACGAGGTGTCTTTTAGACATCTCACCAGAATGGTATAAAATTTAATAGCAAACACAGCGAGCAAAATATGTGTTCATGCAACATGTAGCGGGGCGCTAGAATAGAGATGATATGTCTGTCGAAAATGAGATTTGTAGTACAGTAATACAGAAATGAATAACAGAAATAAAGTAAATGATATCTCTTGAAATTTTGAATTCTGTTGCGCCGCATCCTTTGCAGTACAACAAGGCCGCCACGAGAAAGCTAGCAAAGTATTGTCCCAATCCTCTCTCGGTCACATCAGTTTGTTTTGGTTTTGTCAAGACCAATCATACCAAAGGTAATGTTAGAGACAAAACTGTTCAGAAGTCATTTCAAACACTAAAGCTGAGAAAGATAACAGAACTTTAAGTCAGGTGGAAGGCTTCTGATATGCTTTAACCAACACTGTTTAACGTGAAGTTTCCGAAAAGAACAGATGGGAGACTTAAGAGGACATCCGTGCAAAAATCAAACAAAAAAGAAATTTTTATGGCAAGGGTCAAAAATTCAAATTGTCTCAATTTTGCACACGAGTAGACCCTAGTAAGACAAGAAAGGCTGTATATTTTTTTTCCTCAAATGTATTTTAATTTTCGAGAAAAACGAACTTTTGGCTTTCACCCTCTGGAATCAACGAATCGGGTCATAACAGGTGGAAAATTGAACACTTTCACTCGCTTTACAATTCAAAGATATTATATCTAGGGAAATCTAATCAACGTGAGCTCTTTCATAGAGTCTTTGTCTTCTGTACAATGTAAGTTGTGTAGGAATTGGTTGCTTAGAAGCTTTTGGCCATGCGAAAAAGCAATATGCTCTCTTTCGTTACAAAAAAATGTCGGTGAAGAAAACCTCTTTGTTCACCATGTGCCATTATTCAGAATTCCACAAAATTACGTATGTAAACTTCTGAAGAAATGATCTTCAAAATGACGTAAAGTTTTCTTTGGGCAAATGTTTTCTCGCGACGCAGGAAACTCTTCTAAGTAGCACACTTAAGACATAAAATCACGCAATATGCTGATTGCGTGACCAAAGAGTTAAGGAGCATTCCTGCCTTCGAAATGACTTCGGATCGAACAGTAGAACTTTTACAGAAACAAATGACATACCTATAACCAGTTTTGTTAAATTACTTTGCCTTTTATCATTTGAAGTTTGTTTCTGCAGAGATGTTCCGCCATCGTTCTGTCTAGTACGATTATGCACCAGTGCCAGTAACGGTATACGATTGAAAACTTTGCTGTTCTCTTGCATACGAATCTTAAGTTTCTGCCCATTGTTTAACTTCCTCTATGTGCTTACCCGTGCCTTTAACTAGCACTCGATAAAGATCAACAGAGTTTTCAAAAGGAGGTTTTTGCAAGAGTTAAGTGGACTAAGTAAGGGCTTGCATGACCAATTAGCATAATTGCAGTTATGGTCGCTCGGCGATCATTTTTTAAAATAAGCACAATTACGTAAAAAAGAAAAAGCAAGTCTAAATATCCATTTGGCTCTGATTTTGCCTCTATTTTTACCCAAGTTGATTTATTTTCTGCTGGAGTGAACGCAATGTCTGTTCGCTTTGTAATGTATAGGCAGGAAAATTAAATTTACAAAACTTAATTAACCGCGAAAGAGTCAATATCGCTTGTCTTAACTGTCACTGCTCTTAACAGCAAATAACCTTTTCGGTGCTTCTAACAAATTTCAGCTTCTTTGTTCGGTAAAAATACAGTTGCGAAACTTGTCAGCAGGACTGTACACCAAAAAATTCACAACTGACAGCAGCTGCAGGGACCATCAAACATTGTCATTCATTCCCCATTTGCCTGACATTGGCAGTCCATGGCAAGGCTTATTAGAATATCTACATACGGCTTCTTCCTCTTAACGTTGACCTGGGAATTATCGAGTCCGAAATAAGTACAAATGTCATTTAACACTTTGAATGAAAAGTTTTAAAGCTTAGAATTCTTAACTAGTTCACAAATACTGTAATCGTTGTACAAGATTGGATGTGCGTGCTGAATAGAAATTTCAGACGTCACCTTTTTACTCATTGCTTCTGGCTGGTTCTCCTTTTCTGCTCTGATTTGCTCAGGGTCATCGCTCTGGTTGACCTCTTGGTGGTCGAGACTTCGCTTTGAGGCCAGACGAGAAAAAAACTAGAAATTTTCCTGCTTGTAAGAAACTCAGAGCAGTCAAATAGCTGCTTGCCGTTTTCGTCTTTCTCAGACCTCATTAATCTTGAGACACTTGCAGCATCTGCCTTTTGTCCCGTTTGTTCTCCAGTTTCAAACTTGGCTATCAAGTAGTCCTTTTGCTTATCAGTGAAACGAGTATTGCGAGAACGACTCTGCTTTAAGGCCCATCCCATTTCAAGAGAAGCTACAGACGATGACGGGTGAATTCCGTGTCCAGCAGTTGCGGCACAGCACTCGGTCCCTTCCCCAGTCTAGAGGCATACCTTAGCACGGCGCAGTCTTAAAGAGTTATATATTCAAGAACATATTTGTGTCTCCCACATTCGAGATGCTTCTATAATGACGAATGGCGTTGATAGGACTTAATGCAACCCTTCTCCAAGCAGAAAAAAATATTTTAGTTGTGGAATCGCGCGATTCTTCACTTGAATCATCGGTACCTTCATCAGTGCTGTCTTCATGCTTTTGAGATGTTTTAGCAAACTCAGCTCGTCTCGGCTTGATAGGAACAAAATTAGCATTTATGTTTTCGCTTGCTGCACTGCATTCAAGTGTCGGAACTTCGTCCTGGTCAGGAGTATGAAACTTGCTCCAAGGAATGAATTTGCCTCTTCCAATTTTGTAGCCGGATCTCCATACTCTCACACCTTCCTCGCCATACTGAACGTTGTTAACAAAGCTCACAACATCCTATTTCACTGGCTTTTTGATGGAAGACAAAGGAGGCCTGTACAACACTGCTTTTAATCCAGAAACACCTCCAAATGATTCTACTGCCTTTTGCATTTGAGATACCGACTCTATATCGTGGCCTGAATTCAAATGAATAGCCATATGGGATTTGATCTTTGCAGCTTTCCGATCGCAAGATCCCTTCCCTCCTTTGGGATCTGAAAAATCCATTCTGCGTAGGAAGAGATTGTTTTGCTCTGCTACTTTGCTGGCTGTAACCAGGGTTAAAGCGCAGTGGTAATACCCGGCGTTGTCTTGTCTAAGATCGGGATAAATGGATTGTAAATGAGGCATGACATCCTTCAGTCGACGAAAGACGTCGTTAAGTATGGTAAGAACTGCAGAACTGTCCTGGTTACACGTCTCAAATAAGTGTACAAATGTCATCAACTCAATCTTGCCATCATTTCCCTTTCTCGTCGCAACCGTGATATGCCATGGCAGATCTCTCTTACCAAACCAGTCTGTTTGTCTCTCCCTAAATTTCTTTGGCAGATATTTCATTGCCTGGTCTAAGACCAGTAAGGCAGAAGTTTCATCCAGCTCATCGATGACGTCTTGTCTGGACTCGTCCTGGTTTATTGAACGCTGTAAATGCGCTTTTCTGGAATTTATTCCTTTTTTTGGACTGTAAAGTCACAAAGGCCAAATCTTCTTTCGTATCGGTTGTGCCTCCCACTTCCTGTACAGCTCTCTCGATTTCTAGAGAGATCAGGGCTGACATCCCTACAATCATTTGGAATTCTGTTGGTATTCTGGCTCCTTCGCCAAGCTCAGAACGGTGGAATGGAAAAATTGTTAAGGCGTTTATATATTTTGCACTCATGTAAAAAATACCTACTCGGGCAAGGTTAAGTTCACTCTCGTTCTTAACTCCGGCAAAACAGTAAGCACTTTTATGACCCTGTACATCCTTATTGCACGACACCAAGGGAACCACCTCAAATAATTTACTCCTGTCTTGTCGGTCGTACGAGCAAGCGCTTCCAACTATAAACTTGAATGAGCAAGAAGCTTCCATTTCATTCACAAGCAAGACTTCCGATTCAAAGGGGGCGGGAAATAATAAGTTTTTTTAATTACATTAATTGTCTCGCTTTTAAGGAGAAAAGTCAACAAACACCATAGTTTTACTCACGCAGAAAAAAAATAACACGAGTACAAATTTAGGGAAACTCAGAGCTAAATGGATATCTAGACACGTTATTTATTTTCCTAGTATGTGTACCTATTTCAAATGACGTCGACCGACCCCACTCGTAGGTCCAAATTATCCTGTCACACGAGCACGACGACTCGTACCGCACTTATGCCAATTAGGTCATGCAAGCCCTCACTAAACTCCTGCAAGGGCCTCTGTAAGGTAACATTTTGTAGATTTTCGTTTTCCATAGGCTAGTTAGAAGGCACGGGTTAGCAAGTCAAACAAGGGGCAGAAACTTAAGAGAGCGTCTCTGTAAGAGCGGTCTGGTCGATTTTGCTTGAGACACAGATTTCGCTCATTTCTTGTGTATTGTGAGACATTCATGTACCTATACTAAAATCACAATCCGTTTGATCGGATCTCTTTATTTTTCAGAGTTTTACGGAAATTAAATTTCGCTCGACCGAAGGCTTGTCGTGACACTTTTCAAGACATTAATTTGAGACAAGTTTGGAGGACGATGTACAAAAAACTACGGAACTCAGCAAAAAAAAAAATAGCCCAGCCATGTATATTGACGCTATCTTATCTACTGAGGCGACTTTGTGAACATCATGTTTCAATCAAGGAAACAGGTAGACTTGAATGACACCGTGTCGGTTCGCTTAAGTCACACACGCGATAACCGATCAAATTCAAGGTAAATTTTTGAAAAAGTGAGGCGTTCTTAACTGATACAACTAAGATAGTTTGGAAGTAGGTGCCATAGAAAAAGAACCTACAGAAAAAAACTTTGCGGCCCGACCTTTACGAAAACTTTATAACTCCGTTAACTTACCTAATTTTCAGCAATCTCCAAGTTTGGCTGGCCATTTTGAGGGACTCGTCAACATGAAGCGTAGCAGATATAAATCAAGCAGGTAGATCTAAGACCGCCAGAAATACATACGAAAGCAATTCAAATGAACTTTACTTTCAATTCAAGCGGCAAAATTTGAAATTGTCCGTTAAACTTACCATTCTTACATCCCCATGCAACCATTTCTTCTAACAATTAAAAAACTACAACTTGTGCTCGAATTCCCCTCGTCGATTCCACCGCAAGAAATGACCTGTGCCACCCCAGCTTCGACTCGAATGTGAAGTAGGAATCAAATAACATAGCTGCTTCATCTTCGAGGCAATATCACGCTGGTAGTTTGATTTTCAGATTGACAAGAACGGTGATCAGGAGGCGATCGTTATGTTTACCTCATAAACGTGACCGCTGACCAGCCGCTGAGTGAAAACAGTGTAGCGCGGGGTGGGGTGGGGTGGTTGGCGGGCTTATCGTCATAAGATATTCGAATGCATGCTTAAAAAGCTTTAGGACTCCCAGTCTAAACAGTGAAGGCATGCTTCGTGGTACAGAAAACTTTCATTTTACTCTTATAACTTTCTCCTTTAAATTAGAACTGGTATTAATTAATAGAGTTATCAATATATTTTTAACGGTGGTACCTTTTTGCTTATCATCAGTGGTATAAGATAAGGTGTCTTGTCCACCAGAACTTTTAATCATGCCCCATTTCTCGGAATAAACACTATACTTAGAATGTTTGTTCTAGGTCATTTTTGCTGTTCCCAAGAATATATGCAAAATGATAGAGATTTGATTCATTCAGCTGGCACGTTATTCTAAGTTTTGGTGCGTGCAGGTTCTTTTTCTATCAAAAGTCGCGCGCAACACACCGGAATTGAAAATTCGTCGTAAAATCGCACGAACGTTAGAATGAGTGTAGGCAATTTGACTTCTGGCGAGATGAAGTGGATGGTTTAAAGGACTCCCTGAGATTTTCTCAGGACCATAACTGAGATATGTTGATAACTATGATAATCGTCATTATTAGCGGACGGTGCTTTCTTTTACCTATTGTTGTCATCATTATCGTTATCATACCGGAAGAAATATAAAGCCGGCATGTTGCCTTACCTTACTACACAGAAAATTTTTCTATGTTTTTCTCCCCTTAGATCCTGGAAACTGTTACTATTAAGACGATCAACAAGAAAGCCTTAATAATTACTGAAAATTTTGATTAACAGAATGTAAGAAAAAAATCGGTGGGGAGAGTAATTCGCGTATCTTATAATCTGAACGATAGTTTTCAATAAAACAAATACCACTTAATTCAATTTACTTTAGTGGTCTTGTGTTTAAAAGTGGCGTTTCTGAGGACTGTAGATTCTTCTCTGATTCTTCTTGTCTCAGCTAAGACTCACTATCATCAACTTTTTTCTTGTGCTTCTTCCGGCATGGGACACAGAGAGCTGAGGTAAGCGATTGCAAATTTCTCAGTTAAAGTGAAGCCCAGTAGCATCCATCAGAAATTGACAACCGACATGCACTGTTTAC